>NC_057801.1:368869720-368882586 GCF_018294505.1 Triticum aestivum | reverse complement strand
GTCCGCACTGCGCCTGTCAACCATGCGCACTACATGTGTTAGCGCGAGGCCGAGCAGGGGTGGGGAGGGGGGTCGTGACCCCCCTCCCCATCCCTCTGCGAGGCCGAGCCTGGAACAAGCCAGAGCAAGCGGCGACGCGGCTTGTCGCGGCGCCGCTTGCGTAGGCGAGTCTGTCACACCCCGTCGCCCCTTGTCTATCTTAGGGGTGTGGCTCCGGGGTTGCGTGCATCTCATTTGATGGAAAAACAGAATGTCCGCACTGCGCCTGTCAACCAAGCGCATGTGACACCCCAAAATTTTGACCTTGTTTTGTTAATTAAAATTTTGCCAGAAAATTAATTTTTTTATTTTCTGGGCTCCCTTTTGTTTTTGGGACCCTTTTTTTCTCTCTCTTGTTATTATGGTGTTTTACCCAAGAAGAAAACCTTTCAAATATGTTATTGGGCTTGTTTAGCCTCTCAAAAAAAACTTTTCTTTTATTAGTAGAACTAATTACATAATTAATTGCTTGATCTTTATTTTCTTGAAAAAATGGTTTTCCAAGGTTATATGGCCATATTTGAACTACAACCATTTGATAAATTCACTTAAAATTCCAACCAAAATTTGGAGATGTCAGGTGATGTTTTTAAATCACTTTTATGCAAAAATAACTTTTATTCATGAAATATTTTGAGCTCTACACCCAATTCTCTTCTCTGGTCCAGTGGGCAATTTTGCACTACAACTCATTTAAATATTTCTTTCTAGCTTCCACCAAAATTATGGGATGTTAGTAGCAGCATATGATCCCACCTTATGCAAAAACCCAGTGATGTTATTTGAAAATTTTGAGTGAATCAACGTCATCTTCATTCTGGTCCAACATGATGGTTTGTACAGCATCCATACTCTTGCTTGCTCTTTGGCCCTTGATTCTTTCCCCAGCTTGTAGACCACCCTACAAAACCCCTAAGTCCAGGAGCATGCAACGAGTGGAATACTTTTGGTCCAAGAGATGATGCCATTTACCTGCTGTCCAGATTTGAAGTTCTGCAAAACTTGCAGTAGCAAGTTTGTGCTTTTCACAAACTAACCTCACCACCCTCTTGTTCATCTAAAGATACTAGGATATGGAAGATTTGACCACTCCAAGAAGCCTAGGTGCCTGTGGCATTTTGTCAAACACCCTGAGTGCATTGCCAGATTTGGCATGATTTCAAGTTTACATTGTGAACTTGGTCTCCTGACCAAACCACCTTGTCCCTTGATCTTCCCTCTATCACTAACCTTATCCTGTTGCTTGCCAACCTCACCCGAGCGCTCTGGAGTGCCGTGGCATTTCACCGAGCAGTTGGTGGGCGTGCACTGGGCGCGCCCAGAGCGCGCCAATTGCAGCCACACATTCGAAACCACTGCGTCGCGCCCTTGGTTTTGCCACTCACGGCAGAGCCACGCCACACACTATCCCTCTCTCTAGAACACGCCAACCAGCCCCTCGCCACGCCTCCGACAAGCCAAGAGCTAGCCGCCACGGCCTCCCGGTAGTGCACCCTGCCACGGTCGGCACCGCCGAGCCACCAGCGCTCGCCAGCTGCCCCCTGGAGCGGCTTAAGCTCATCCGTAGCCACTTCCTCTAGCGCACGTCGCCGCCACATCGCCCTATCTACAGAACGGCGGTCGCCGGCAAGCTTATCCACGGCCGCCGCGAACCGACTCGGATGTGCTATAAAAGGTGGCCCCCGAGCTCAACCCCGCACGCAGGCAGCCTCACACCATTCCGCTCGTGCCCCCTTAGCGGTCAATCGAAGAGAGAGAGTCGTCTTCTGCCTCTCCGGCAACTCCTGCCGCCGCCACTGCCCCCAGCCATTCCGGCGCCACCAGGACCTCTCCCTCTCCACTCTCTCCACCAGAAGCTCTCTCTTCCTCCCATGAACCATTTCCCCTGCTCGATTTTGATTGAGAACCACCACAGCCCCGGAACCTAAGCAACAGTGATAGCAGACTCGCGAAGATAGGAGTTAGCCTGGTCAGCTGTTCCTGTGGGAAATGGAGTCCCATAGACACTAATGATTCACAACCCGCTTCCGCCATCAACCACTAGAAACCATTTGTTGTACTCACAGACCAGAATGGTCTTGTACTACATATTTTGTGTTTTGCTTGGAATTTCTGTATCAAGTTGGTGCATCATCAGCTAACAGTAATCCTGGGGCTGATGAGCACAAGGGCCATTTTCTGGGAATTAATACCCGGAAAACCGGTCGCGACAGCGCACGGCGTGCGTTAGTGCGAGGCCGACTAGGGGGTGGAGAGGGGGGTTGTGACCCCCCTCCCCATCCCCCTGTGAGGCCGAGCCTGGAACGAGCCGGAGGAGGCGGCGACGCGGCTTGCCTCGATGCCCCATGCATAGGCGAGTCCGTCACACCTCGTCGCACCCCTGTCTATCTTAGGGGTGTGGCTCCAGGGATGCGTGCGTCCCATTTGATGGAAAAACAGAATATCCGCACTGCGCCTGTCAACCTAGCGCACTTCATGCGTTAGCACAAGGCTGAGCAGGGGGTGGGGAGGGGGGTCGTGACCCCCGCTCCCCATCCCCCTGCGAGGCCGAGCTTGGAGCGAGCCGGAGCAGGCGGCAACGCGGCTTGCCGCGGAGCCGCATGCGTAGGCGAGTCTGTCACACCCGTTGCCCCTGTCTATCTTATGGGTGTGGCTCCGGGGTAGCGTGCGTCCCATTTGATGGAAAAATAGAATGTACGCACTGCGCCTGTCAACCATGCGCACTGCATGTGTTAGCGCGAGGCCGAGCAGGGGTGGGGAGGGGGGTCGTGACCCCCCTCCCCATCCCTCTGCGAGGCCGAGCCTGGAACAAGCCAGAGCAAGCGGCGACGCGGCTTGTCGCGGTGCCGCTTGCGTAGGCGAGTCTGTCACACCCCGTCGCCCCTTGTCTATCTTAGGGGTGTGGCTCCGGGGTTGCGTGCATCTCATTTGATGGAAAAACAGAATGTCCGCACTGCGCCTGTCAACCAAGCGCATGTGACACCCCAAAATTTTGACCTTGTTTTGTTAATTAAAATTTTGCCAGAAAATTAATTTTTTTATTTTCTGGGCTCCCTTTTGTTTTTGGGACCCTTTTTTTCTCTCTCTTGTTATTATGGTGTTTTACCCAAGAAGAAAACCTTTCAAATATGTTATTGGGCTTGTTTAGCCTCTCAAAAAAAACTTTTCTTTTATTAGTAGAACTAATTACATAATTAATTTGCTTGATCTTTATTTTCTTGAAAAAATGGTTTTCCAAGGTTATATGGCCATATTTGAACTACAACCATTTGATAAATTCACTTAAAATTCCAACCAAAATTTGGAGATGTCAGGTGATGTTTTTAAATCACTTTTATGCAAAAATAACTTTTATTCATGAAATATTTTGAGCTCTACACCCAATTCTCTTCTCTGGTCCAGTGGGCAATTTTGCACTACAACTCATTTAAATATTTCTTTCTAGCTTCCACCAAAATTATGGGATGTTAGTAGCAGCATATGATCCCACCTTATGCAAAAACCCAGTGATGTTATTTGAAAATTTTGAGTGAATCAACGTCATCTTCATTCTGGTCCAACATGATGGTTTGTACAGCATCCATACTCTTGCTTGCTCTTTGGCCCTTGATTCTTTCCCCAGCTTGTAGACCACCCTACAAAACCCCTAAGTCCAGGAGCATGCAACGAGTGGAATACTTTTGGTCCAAGAGATGATGCCATTTACCTGCTGTCCAGATTTGAAGTTCTGCAAAACTTGCAGTAGCAAGTTTGTGCTTTTCACAAACTAACCTCACCACCCTCTTGTTCATCTAAAGAGACTAGGATATGGAAGATTTGACCACTCCAAGAAGCCTAGGTGCCTGTGGCATTTTGTCAAACACCCTGAGTGCATTGCCAGATTTGGCATGATTTCAAGTTTACATTGTGAACTTGGTCTCCTGACCAAACCACCTTGTCCCTTGATCTTCCCTCTATCACTAACCTTATCCTGTTGCTTGCCAACCTCACCCGAGCGCTCTGGAGTGCCGTGGCATTTCACCGAGCAGTTGGTGGGCGTGCACTGGGCGTGCCCAGAGCGCGCCAATTGCAGCCACACATTCGAAACCACCGCGTCGCGCCCTTGGTTTTGCCACTCACGGCAGAGCCACGCCACACACTATCCCTCTCTCTAGAACACGCCAACCAGCCCCTCGCCACGCCTCCGACAAGCCAAGAGCTAGCCGCCACGGCAGTGCACCCTGCCACGGTCGGCACCGCCGAGCCACCAGCGCTCGCCAGCTGCCCCCTGGAGCGGCTTAAGCTCATCCGCAACCTCGTCCTCTAGCGCACGTCGCGGCCACATCGCCCTATCTACAGAACGGCGGTCGCCGGCAAGCTTATCCACGGCCGCCGCGAACCGACTCGGATGTGCTATAAAAGGTGGCCCCCGAGCTCAACCCCGCACGCAGGCAGCCTCACACCATTCCGGTCGTGCCCCTTAGCGGTCAATCGAAGAGAGAGAGTCGTCTTCTGCCTCTCCGGCAACTCCTGCCGCCGCCACTGCCCCCAGCCATTCCGGCGCCACCAGGACCTCTCCCTCTCCACTCTCTCCACCAGAAGCTCTCTCTTCCTCCCGTGAACCATTTCCCCTGCCTGATTTTGATCGAGAACCACCACAGCCCCGGAACCTAAGCAACGGTGATAGCAGCCTCGCGAAGATAGGAGTTAGCCTGGTCAGCTGTTCTTGTGCGAAATGGAGTCCCATAGACACTGATGATTCACAACCCGCTTCCGCCATCAACCACTAGAAACCATTTGTTGTACTCACAGACCAGAATGGTCTTGTACTACATTATTTGTGTTTTGCTTGGAATTTCTGTATCAAGTTGGTGCATCATCAGCTAACAGTAATCCTGGGGCTGATGAGCACAAGGGCCATTTTCTGGGAATTAATACCCAGAAAACCGGTCGTGACAGCGCACGGCGTGCGTTAGCGCGAGGCCGACCAGGGGGTGGAGAGGGGGGTCACGACCCCCCTCCCCATCCCCCTGCGAGGCCGAGCCTGGAACGAGCCGGAGGAGGCGGCGGCGCGGCTTGCCTCGACGCCGCATGCGTAGGCGAGTCCGTCACACCAAAATTATTTTATTAGTAGAACTAATTACATAATTAATTTGCTTGATCTTTATTTTCTTGAAAAAATGGTTTTCCAAGGTTATATGGCAATATTTGAACTACAACCATTTGATAAATTCACTTAAAATTCCAACCAAAATTTGGAGATGTCAGGTGATGTTTTTAAATAACTTTTATGCAAAAATAACTTTTATTCATGAAATATTTTGAGCTCTACACCCAATTCTCTTCTCTGGTCCAGTGGGCAATTTTGCACTACAACTCATTTAAATATTTCTTTCTAGCTTCCACCAAAATTATGGGATGTTAGTAGCAGCATATGTTCCCACTTTATGCAAAAACGGAGTGATGTTATTTGAAAATTTTGAGTGAATCAACCTCAACTTCATTCTGGTCCAACATGATGGTTTGTACAGCATCCATATTCGTGCTTGCACTTTGGCCCTTGATTCTTTCCCCAGCTTGTAGACCACCCTACAAAACCCCTAAGTCCAGGAGCATGCAACCAGTGGAATACTTTTGGTCCAAGAGATGATGCCATTTACCTCCTGTCCAGATTTGAAGTTCTGCAAAACTTGCACTAGCAAGTTTGTGCTTTTCACAAACTAACCTCACCACCCTCTTGTTCATCTAAAGAGACTAGGATATGGAAGATTTGACCACTCCAAGAAGCCTAGGTGCCTGTGGCATTTTGTCAAACACCCTGAGTGCATTGCCAGATTTGGCATGATTTCAAGTTTACATTGTGAACTTGGTCTCCTGACCAAACCACCTTGTCCCTTGATCTTCCCTCTATCACTAACCTTATCCTGTTGCTTGCCAACCTCGCCCGAGCACTCTGGAGTGCCGTGGCATTTCACAGAGCAGTTGGTGGGCGTGCACTGGGCGCACCCAGAGCGCGCCAACTGCAGCCACACGTCCGAAACCGCCGCATCGCGCCCCTGGTTTTGCCACTCACTGCAGAGCCATGCCACACACTCTCCCTCTCTCCAGAACAAGCCAACCAGCCTGTCGCCACGCCTCCGACAAGCCAAGAGCTAGCCGCCACGGCCGCCCAGCAGTGCACCCTGCCACGGTCGGCACCGCCGAGCCACCAGCGCTCGCCAGCTGCCCCTGGAGCGGCTTAAGCTCATCCGCGGCCTCGTCCTCTAGCGCGCGTCGCCGCCACGTCGCCCTATCTACAGAACGGCGGTCGCCGGCAAGCTTATCCACGGCCGCCGCGAACCGACTCGGATGTGCTATAAATGGTGGCCCCCGAGCTCAACCCCGCATGGAGGCAGCCTCACACCATTCCGCTCGTGCCCCCTTAGCCGTCAATCGAAGAGAGAGAGTCATCTTCTTCCTCTCCGGCAACTCCTGCCGCCGCCACTGCCCCCAGCCATTCCGGCGCCACCAGGACCTCTCCCTCTCCACTCTCTCCACCAGAAGCTCTCTCAACCTCCCGTGAACACTTTCCCCTGCTCGATTTTGATCGGGAACCACCACAGCCCCGGAACCTAAGCAACGGTGATAGCAGCCTCGCGAAGATAGAAGTTAGCCTGGTCAGCTATTCCTGTGGGAAATGGAGTCCCATAGACACTGATGATTCACAACCCGCTTCCGCCATCAACCACTAGAAACCATTTGTTGTACTCACAGACCAGAATGGTCTTGTACTACATATTTTGTGTTTTGCTTGGAATTTCTGTATCAAGTTGGTGCATCATCAGCTAACAGTAATCCTGGGGCTGATGAGCACAAGGGCTATTTTCTGTGAATTAATACCCGGAAAACCAGTCGCGACAGCGCACGGCGTGCGTTAGTGCGAGGCCGACTAGGGGGTGGAGAGGGGGGTCGTGACCCCCCTCCCCATCCCCCTGTGAGGCCGAGCCTGGAACGAGCCGGAGGAGGCGGCGACGCGGCTTGCCTCGATGCCGCATGCGTAGGCGAGTCCGTCACACCTCGTCGCACCCCTGTCTATCTTAGGGGTGTGGCTCCAGGGATGCGTGCGTCCCATTTGATGGAAAAACAGAATATCCGCACTGCGCCTGTCAACCTAGCGCACTTCATGCGTTAGCACGAGGCTGAGCAGGGGGTGGGGAGGGGGGTCGTGACCCCCGCTCCCCATCCCCCTGCGAGGCCGAGCTTGAAGCGAGCCGGAGCAGGCGGCAACGCGGCTTGCCGCGGAGCCGCATGCGTAGGCGAGTCTGTCACACCCGTTGCCCCTGTCTATCTTATGGGTGTGGCTCCGGGGTAGCGTGCGTCCCATTTGATGGAAAAATAGAATGTACGCACTGCGCCTGTCAACCATGCGCACTGCATGTGTTAGCGCGAGGCCGAGCAGGGGTGGGGAGGGGGGTCGTGACCCCCCTCCCCATCCCTCTGCGAGGACGAGCCTGGAACAAGCTAGAGCAAGCGGCGACGCGGCTTGTCGCGGCGCCGCTTGCGTAGGCGAGTCTGTCACACCCCGTCGCCCCTTGTCTATCTTAGGGGTGTGGCTCCGGGGTTGCGTGTATCTCATTTGATGGAAAAACAGAATGTTCGCACTGCGCCTGTCAACCAAGCGCATGTGACACCCCAAAATTTTGACCTTGTTTTGTTAATTAAAATTTTGCCAGGAAGTTAAATTTTTTATTTTCTGGGCTCCCTTTTGTTTTTGGGACCCTTTTTTTCTCTCTCTTGTTATTATGGAGTTTTACCCAAGAAGAAAACCTTTCAAATATGTTATTGGGCTTGTTTAGCCTCTCAAGAAAAACTTTTCTTTTATTAGTAGAACTAATTACATAATTAATTTGCTTGATCTTTATTTTCTTGAAAAAATGGTTTTCCAAGGTTATATGGCCATATTTGAACTACAACCATTTTATAAATTCACTTAAAATTCCAACCAAAATTTGGAGATGTCAGGTGATGTTTTTAAATCACTTTTATGCAAAAATAACTTTTATTCATGAAATATTTTGAGCTCTACACCCAATTCTCTTCTCTGGTCCAGTGGGCAATTTTACACTACAACTCATTTAAATATTTCTTTCTAGCTTCCACCAAAATTATGGGATGTTAGTAGCAGCATATGATCCCACTTTATGCAAAAACCCAGTGATGTTATTTGAAAATTTTGAGTGAATCAACGTCATCTTCATTCTGGTCCAACATGATGGTTTGTACAGCATCCATATTCTTGCTTGCTCTTTGGCCCTTGATTCTTTCCCCAGCTTGTAGACCACCCTACAAAACCCCTAAGTCCAGGAGCATGCAACGAGTGGAATACTTTTGGTCCAAGAGATGATGCCATTTACCTGCTGTCCAGATTTGAAGTTCTGCAAAACTTGCAGTAGCAAGTTTGTGCTTTTCACAAACTAACCTCACCACCCTCTTGTTCATCTAAAGAGACTAGGATATGGAAGATTTGACCACTCCAAGAAGCCTAGGTGCCTGTGGCATTTTGTCAAACACCCTGAGTGCATTGCCAGATTTGGCATGATTTCAAGTTTACATTGTGAACTTGGTCTCCTGACCAAACCACCTTGTCCCTTGATCTTCCCTCTATCACTAACCTTATCCTGTTGCTTGCCAACCTCACCCGAGCGCTCTGGAGTGCCGTGGCATTTCACCGAGCAGTTTGGTGGGCGTGCACTGGGCGCGCCCAGAGCGCGCCAACTGCAGCCACACATTCAAAACCACCGCGTCGTGCCCTTGGTTTTGCCACTCACTGCAGAGCCACGCCACACACTATCCCTCTCTCCAGAACACGCCAACCAGCCCCTCGCCACAGCTCCGACAAGCCAAGAGCTAGCCGCCACGGCCGTCCGGCAGTGCACCCTGCCACGGTCGGCACCGTCGAGCCACCAGCGCTCGCCAGCTGCCCACTGGAGCGGCTTAAGCTCATCCGCAACCTCGTCCTCTAGCGCACGTCGCCGCCACATCGCCCTATCTATAGAACGGCGGTCGCCGGCAAGCTTATCCACGGCCGCCGCGAACCGACTCGGATGTGCTATAAAAGGTGGCCCCCGAGCTCAACCCCGAACGCAGGCAGCCTCACACCATTCCGGTCGTGCCCCCTTAGCGGTCAATCGAAGAGAGAGAGTCGTCTTCTGCCTCTCCGGCAACTCCTGCCGCCGCCACTGCCCCCAGCCATTCCGGCGCCACCAGGACCTCTCCCTCTCCACTCTCTCCACCAGAAGCTCTCTCTTCCTCCCGTGAACCATTTCCCCTGCCCGATTTTGATCGAGAACCACCACAGCCCCGGAACCTAAGCAACGGTGATAGCAGCCTCGCGAAGATAGGAGTTAGCCTGGTCAGCTGTTCTTGTGGGAAATGGAGTCCCATAGACACTGATGATTCACAACCCGCTTCCGCCATCAACCACTAGAAACCATTTGTTGTACTCACAGACCAGAATGGTCTTGTACTACATTATTTGTGTTTTGCTTGGAATTTCTGTATCAAGTTGGTGCATCATCAGCTAACAGTAATCCTGGGGCTGATGAGCACAAGGGCCATGGGAATTAATACCCGGAAAACTGGTCGCGAGAGCGCACGGAGTGCGTTAGCGCGAGGCCGACTAGGGGGTGGAGAGGGGGGTCGTGACCCCCCTCCCCATCCCCCTGCGAGGCCGAGCCTGGAACGAGCCGGAGGAGGCGGCGACGCGGCTTGCCTCGACGCCGCATGCGTAGGCGAGTCCGTCACACCTCGTCGCACCCCTGTCTATCTTAGGGGTGTGGCTCCAGGGATGCGTGCGTCCCATTTGATGGAAAAACAGAATATCCGCACCGCGCCTGTCAACCTAGCGCACTTCATGCGTTAGCACGAGGCTGAGCAGGGGGTGGGGAGGGGGGTCGTGGCCCCCGCTCCCCATCCCCCTGCGAGGCCGAGCTTGGAGCGAGCCGGAGCAGGCGGCAACGCGGCTTGCCGCGGCGCCGCATGCGTAGGCGAGTCTGTCACACCCGTTGCCCCTGTCTATCTTAGGGGTGTGGCTCCGGGGTAGCGTGCGTCCCATTTGATGGAAAAATAGAATGTACGCACTGCGCCTGTCAACCATGCGCACTGCATGTGTTAGCGCGAGGCCGAGCAGGGGTGGGGAGGGGGGTCGTGACCCCCTCCCCATCCCTCTGCGAGGTCGAGCCTGGAACAAGCCAGAGCAAGCGGGGACACGGCTTGCCGCGGCGCCGCTTGCGTAGGCGAGTCTGTCACACCCTGTCGCCCCTTGTCTATCTTAGGGGTGTGGCTCCGGGGTTGCGTGCATCTCATTTGATGGAAAAATAGAATGACCGCACTACGCCTGTCAACCAAGCGCATGTGACACCCCAAAATTTTGACCTTGTTTTGTTAATTAAAATTTTGCCAGGAAATTAAATTTTTTATTTTGTGGGCTCACTTTTGTTTTTTGGACCCTTTTTTTCTCTCTCTTGTTATTATGGAGTTTTACCCAAGAAGAAAACCTTTCAAATATGTTATTGGGCTTGTTTAGCCTCTCAAGAAAACTTTTCTTTTATTAGTAGAACTAATTACATAATTAATTTGCTTGATCTTTATTTTCTTGAAAAAATGGTTTTCCAAGGTTATATGGCCATATTTGAACTACAACCATTTGATAAATTCACTTAAAATTCCAACCAAAATTTGGAGATGTCAGGTGATGTTTTTAAATCACTTTTATGCAAAAATAACTTCTATTCATGAAATATTTTGAGCTCTACACCCAATTCTCTTCTCTGGTCCAGTGGGCAATTTTACACTACAACTCATTTAAATATTTCTTTCTAGCTTCCACCAAAATTATGGGATGTTAGTAGCAGCATATGATCCCACTTTATGCAAAAACCCAGTGATGTTATTTGAAAATTTTGAGTGAATCAACGTCATCTTCATTCTGGTCCAACATGATGGTTTGTACATCATCCATATTCTTGCTTGCTCTTTGGCCCTTGATTCTTTCCCCAGCTTGTAGACCACCCTACAAAACCCCTAAGTCCAGGAGCATGCAACGACTGGAATACTTTTGGTCCAAGAGATGATGCCATTTACCTGCTGTCCAGATTTGAAGTTCTGCAAAACTTGCAGTAGCAAGTTTGTGCTTTTCACAAACTAACCTCACCACCCTCTTGTTCATCTAAAGAGACTAGGATATGGAAGATTTGACCACTCCAAGAAGCCTAGGTGCCTGTGGCATTTTGTCAAACACCCTGAGTGCATTGCCAGATTTGGCATGATTTGAAGTTTACATTGTGAACTTGGTCTCCTGACCAAACCACCTTGTCCCTTGATCTTCCCTCTATCACTAACCTTATCCTGTTGCTTGCCAACCTCACCCGAGCGCTCTGGAGTGCCGTGGCATTTCACCGAGCAGTTTGGTGGGCGTGCACTGGGCGCGCCCAGAGCGCGCCAACTACAGCCACACATTCGAAACCACCGCGTCGTGCCCTTGGTTTTGCCACTCACTGCAGAGCCACGCCACACACTATCCCTCTCTCTAGAACACGCCAACCAGCCCCTCGCCACAGCTCCGACAAGCCAAGAGCTAGCCGCCACGGCCGTCCGGCAGTGCACCCTGCCACGGTCGGCACCGCCGAGCCACCAGCGCTTGCCAGCTGCCCCCTGGAGCGGCTTAAGCTCATCCGCAACCCCGTCCTCTAGCGCACGTCGCCGCCACATCGCCCTATCTACAGAACGGCGGTCGCCGGCAAGCTTATCCACGGCCGCCGCGAACCGACTCGGATGTGCTATAAAAGGTGGCCCCCGAGCTCAACCCCGAACGCAGGCAGCCTCACACCATTCCGGTCGTGCCCCCTTAGCGGTCAATCGAAGAGAGAGAGTCGTCTTCTGCCTCTCCGGCAACTCCTGCCGCCGCCACTGCCCCCAGCCATTCCGGCGCCACCAGGACCTCTCCCTCTCCACTCTCTCCACCAGAAGCTCTCTCTTCCTCCCGTGAACCATTTCCCCTGCCCGATTTTGATCGAGAACCACCACAGCCCCGGAACCTAAGCAACGGTGATAGCAGCCTCGCGAAGATAGGAGTTAGCCTGGTCAGCTGTTCTTGTGGGAAATGGAGTCCCATAGACACTGATGATTCACAACCCGCTTCCGCCATCAACCACTAGAAACCATTTGTTGTACTCACACACCAGAATGGTCTTGTACTACATTATTTGTGTTTTGCTTGGAATTTCTGTATCAAGTTGGTGCATCATCAGCTAACAGTAATCCTGGGGCTGATGAGCACAAGGGCCATGGGAATTAATACCCGGAAAACTGGTCGCGAGAGCGCACGGAGTGCGTTAGCGCGAGGCCGACTAGGGGGTGGAGAGGGGGGTCGTGACCCCCCTCCCCATCCCCCTGCGAGGCCGAGCCTGGAACGAGCCGGAGGAGGCGGCGACGCGGCTTGCCTCGACGCCGCATGCGTAGGCGAGTCCGTCACACCTCGTCGCACCCCTGTCTATCTTAGGGGTGTGGCTCCAGGGATGCGTGCGTCCCATTTGATGGAAAAACAGAATATCCGCACCGCGCCTGTCAACCTAGCGCACTTCATGCGTTAGCACGAGGCTGAGCAGGGGGTGGGGAGGGGGGTCGTGGCCCCCGCTCCCCATCCCCCTGCGAGGCCGAGCTTGGAGCGAGCCGGAGCAGGCGGCAACGCGGCTTGCCGCGGCGCCGCATGCGTAGGCGAGTCTGTCACACCCGTTGCCCCTGTCTATCTTAGGGGTGTGGCTCCGGGGTAGCGTGCGTCCCATTTGATGGAAAAATAGAATGTACGCACT
>NC_057801.1:368869233-368869688 GCF_018294505.1 Triticum aestivum | reverse complement strand
AGAACGGCGGTCGCCGGCAAGCTTATCCACGGCCGCCGCGAACCGACTCGGATGTGCTATAAAAGGTGGCCCCCGAGCTCAACCCCGAACGCAGGCAGCCTCACACCATTCCGGTCGTGCCCCCTTAGCGGTCAATCGAAGAGAGAGAGTCGTCTTCTGCCTCTCCGGCAACTCCTGCCGCCGCCACTGCCCCCAGCCATTCCGGCGCCACCAGGACCTCTCCCTCTCCACTCTCTCCACCAGAAGCTCTCTCTTCCTCCCGTGAACCATTTCCCCTGCCCGATTTTGATCGAGAACCACCACAGCCCCGGAACCTAAGCAACGGTGATAGCAGCCTCGCGAAGATAGGAGTTAGCCTGGTCAGCTGTTCTTGTGGGAAATGGAGTCCCATAGACACTGATGATTCACAACCCGCTTCCGCCATCAACCACTAGAAACCATTTGTTGTACTCACA
>NC_057801.1:368865163-368869200 GCF_018294505.1 Triticum aestivum | reverse complement strand
GGGTCGTGGCCCCCGCTCCCCATCCCCCTGCGAGGCCGAGCTTGGAGCGAGCCGGAGCAGGCGGCAACGCGGCTTGCCGCGGCGCCGCATGCGTAGGCGAGTCTGTCACACCCGTTGCCCCTGTCTATCTTAGGGGTGTGGCTCCGGGGTAGCGTGCGTCCCATTTGATGGAAAAATAGAATGTACGCACTACGCCTGTCAACCATGCGCACTGCATGTGTTAGCGCGAGGCCGAGCAGGGGTGGGGAGGGGGGTCGTGACCCCCTCCCCATCCCTCTGCGAGGTCGAGCCTGGAACAAGCCAGAGCAAGCGGTGACACGGCTTGCCGCGGCGCCGCTTGCGTAGGCGAGTCTGTCACACCCTGTCGCCCCTTGTCTATCTTAGGGGTGTGGCTCCGGGGTTGCGTGCATCTCATTTGATGGAAAAATAGAATGACCGCACTACTCCTATCAACCAAGCGCATGTGACACCCCAAAATTTTGACCTTGTTTTGTTAATTAAAATTTTGCCAGGAAATTAAATTTTTTATTTTCTGGGCTCACTTTTGTTTTTTGGACCCTTTCTTTCTCTCTCTTGTTATTATGGAGTTTTACCCAAGAAGAAAACCTTTCAAATATGTTATTGGGCTTGTTTAGCCTCTCAAGAAAACTTTTCTTTTATTAGTAGAACTAATTACATAATTAATTTGCTTGATCTTTATTTTCTTGAAAAAATGGTTTTCCAAGGTTATATGGCCATATTTGAACTACAACCATTTGATAAATTCACTTAAAATTCCAACCAAAATTTGGAGATGTCAGGTGATGTTTTTAAATCACTTTTATGCAAAAATAACTTTTATTCATGAAATATTTTGAGCTCTACACCCAATTCTCTTCTCTGGTCCAGTGGGCAATTTTGCACTACAAATCATTTAAATATTTCTTTATAGCTTCCACCAAAATTATGGGATGTTAGTAGCAGCATATGATCCCACTTTATGAAAAAACTCAGTGATGTTATTTGAAAATTTCGAGTGAATCAACGTCATCTTCATTCTGGTCCAACATGATGGTTTGTACAGCATCCATATTCTTGCTTGCTCTTTGGCCCTTGATTCTTTCCCCAGCTTGTAGACCACCCTACAAAACCCCTAAATCCAGGAGCATGCAACCAGTGGAATACTTTTGGTCCAAGAGATGATGCCATTTACCTGCTGTCCAGATTTGAAGTTCTGCAAAACTTGCAGTAGCAAGTTTGTGCTTTTCACAAACTAACCTCACCACCCTCTTGTTCATCTAAAGAGACTAGGATATGGAACATTTGACCACTCCAAGAAGCCTAGGTGCCTGTGGCATTTTGTCAAACACCCTGAGTGCATAGCCAGATTTGGCATGATTTCAAGTTTACATTGTGAACTTGGTCTCCTGACCAAACCACCTTGTCCCTTGATCTTCCCTCTATCACTAACCTTATCATGTTGCTTGCCAACCTCACCCGAGCGCTCTGGAGTGCCGTGGCATTTCACCGAGCAGTTGGTGGGCGTGCACTGGGCGCGCCCAGAGCGCGCCAACTGCAGCCACACATTCGAAACTACCGCGTCGCGCCCTTGGTTTTGCCACTCACTGCACAGCCACGCCACACACTATCCCTCTCTCCAGAACACGCCAACCAGCCCCTCGCCACGCCTCCGACAAGCCAAGAGCTAGCCGCCACGGCCGCCCGGCAGTGCACCCTGCCACGGTCGGCACCGCCGAGCCACCAGCGCTCGCCAGCTGCCCCTTGGAGCGGCTTAAGCTCATCCGCAGCCTCATCCTCTAGCACACGTCGCCGCCACGTCGCCCTATCTATAGAACGACGGTCGCCGGCAAGCTTATCCACGGCCGCCGCGAACCGACTCGGATGTGCTATAAAAGGTGGCCCCCGAGCTCAACCCCGCACGCAGGCAACCTCACACCATTCTGCTCGTGCCCCCTTAGCCATCAATCGAAGAGAGAGAGTCGTCTTCTTCCTCTCCGGCAACTCCTGCCGCCGCCACTGCCCCCAGCCATTCCGGCTTCACCAGGACCTCTCCCTCTCCACGCTCTCCACCAGAAGCTCTCTCTTCCTCCCGTGAACCCTTTCCCCTGATCGATTTTGATCGGGAACCACCACAGCCCCGGAACCTAAGCAATGGTGAGAGCAGCCTCGCGAAGATAGGAGTTAGCCTGGTCAGTTGTTCCTGTCGGAAATGGAGTCCCATAGACACTGATGATTCACAACCCGCTTCTGCCATCAACCACTAGAAACCATTTGTTGTACTCACAGACCAGAATGGTCTTGTACTACATATTTTGTGTTTTGCTTGGAATTTCTGTATCAAGTTGGTGCCTCATCAGCTAACAGTAATCCTGGGGCTGATGAGCACAAGGGCCATTTTCTGGGAATTAATACCCGGAAAACTGGTCGCGACAGTGCACGGCGTGCATTAGCGCGAGGCCGACCAGGGGGTGGGGAGGGGGGGTCGTGACCCCCCTCCCCATCCCCCTACGAGGCCGAGCCTGGAACGAGCCGGAGGAGGCGGCGACGCGGCTTGCCTCGGCGCCGCATGCGTAGGCGAGTCCGTCACACCTCGTCGCACCCCTGTCTATCTTAGGGGTGTGGCTCCGGGGTTGCGTGCATCCCATTTGATGGAAAAACAGAATATCTGCACTGCGCCTGTCAACCTAGCGCACTTCATGCGTTAGCACGAGGCTGAGTAGGGGGTGGGGAGGGGGGTCGTGACCCCCGCTCCTCATCCCCCTGCGAGGGCGAGCCTGGAGCGAGCCGGAGCAGGCGGAAACGCGGCTTGCCGCGGCGCCGCATGCGTAGGCGAGTCTGTCACACCTGTCGCCCTGTCTATCTTAGGGGTGTGACTCTGGGGTTGTCTGCGTCCCATTTGATGGAAAAATAGAATGTCCGCACGGCGCCTCTCAACCATGCGCACTGCATGTGTTAGCGCGAGGCCGAGCAGGGGTGGGGAGGGGGGTCGTGACCCCCTCCCCATCCCTCTGCGAGGCCGAGCCTGGAACAAGCCAGAGCAAGCGGCGACGCGGCTTGCCTCAGCGCCGCATGCGTACGTGAGTCTGTCATACCCCGTCGCCCCCTGTCTATCTTAGGGGTGTGGCTCCGGGGTTGCGTGCGTCCCATTTGATGAAAAAATAGAATGTCCACACTGCGCCTGTCAACCAAGCGCACTGCATGAGTTAGCGCGAGGCCGAGCAGGGGGTGGGGAGGGGGCGTCGTGACCCCCCTCCCCATCCCCCTGCGAGGTCGAGCCTGGAACGAGGCGGAGTAGGCGGCGACGCATCTTGCCTCGGCGCCACATGCGTAGGCGAGTCCGTCACACCCCGTCGCCCCCTTTCTATCTTAGGGGTGTGGCTCCGGGGTTGCGTGCGCCCCATGTGATTGAAAAACAGAATGTCCGCATTGCGCCTGTCAACCAAGCGCACTGCATGCATTAGCGGGAGGCCGAGCAGGTGGTGGGGAGGGGGGGTCGTGACCCCCGCTCCCCATCGCCCTTGGAGGCCGAGCCTGGAACAAGCCGGAGCAGGCGGCGACGCGGCTTGCTGCGGTGCCGCATGCGTAGGCGAGTCTGTCACACCCCGTCGCCCCCTGTCTATCTTAGGGGTGTGGCTACGGGGTTGTGTGTGTCCCATTTGATGGAAAAACGGAATGTCAGCACTACGCCTGTCAACCATGCGCACTGCATGCATTAGCGCGAGGCCGAGCAGGGGGTGGGGAGGGGGGTCGTGACCCCCTCCACATATCTGCGAGGCCCAGCCTGGAACAAGCCGGAGTAGGTGGCGACGCGCCTTGCCTCAGCGCCGCATGCATAGGCGAGTCCGTCACACCCCGTCGCCCCCTGTCTATCTTAGGAGTGTGGCTCCGGGGTTGCGTGCGTCCCACTTGATGGAAAAATAGAATGTCCGCACTGCGCTTGTCAACCAAGCGCTCTGCGTGTGTTAGCGCGAGGCCGAGCACGGTGTGGGGAGTGGGGGTCCTGACCCCCCTCCCCATCCCCTTGCGAGGCCGAGCCT
>NC_057801.1:368852082-368864895 GCF_018294505.1 Triticum aestivum | reverse complement strand
ACTTTGTCGCCCCCTCTCTATCTTAGGGGTGTGGCTCCGGGGTTGCATGCGTCCCATTTGATGGAAAAACAGAATGTCCGCACTGCGCCTGACAACCAAGCGCACTGCATGCATTAGCGCGAGGCCGAGCAGGGGGTGGGGAGCAGGCGTCGTGACCCCCCTCCGCATCCCCTTGCGAGGCCGAGCCTCAAACGAGCCGGAGCTGGCGGAGGAGCGGCTTGCCGCGGCGCCGCATGCGTAGGCGAGTCCGTCACACCCGGTCGCCCCCCTGTCTATCTTAGGGGTGTGGCTTCAGGGTTGCGTGCGTCCCATTTGATGGAAAAATAGATTGTCCGAACTATGCCTCTCAACCAAGCGCACTGCATGTGTTAGCGCGAGGCCGAGTAGGGGTTGGGGAGGGGGGTCGTGACCCCCCTCCCCATCCCCCTGTGAGGCCGAGCGTGGAACGAGCTGGAGCAGGCGGCGACGCGGCTTGCCGCGGTGCCGCATGCGTAGGCGAGTCTATCACACCCCGTCTGTCACATCCCTAGTCCTGGCATGCACTAGGCTAGCCCTTCATGTGTGCATCATGTTTAACTTTTCGAATGAACTTGAAATGGGGATTGACAAACCCTAGCACCAAAATTAAATCAAATAGGGTCAACCATAAATCTTTTCAATGAACCCAAAATGCCCTTTTAAAAAGTTCTTTATTTTTGGATTGGTCTAGAACCTCTCCCAAAAATGGTGCACATTTTTCTAGGCCATTCTGGGTTTTTGAATTAAATCATATAGTATTTGACTTTGGGCATTTAAATACTATAAATAATTTAAATGTTCAAATAATGTTGGAACTATTTTTGGGCCACTGAAATAATTTAGCAAGTGTCCATGAATATTTTTAGGATTTTAGGAAATGCCTTGGTATTTTTCCTAAGCTCAAAACAGAGGCAAATAATTAGAAAACAAAGACAAAATAGAAAACAGAAAGAGAGAGGAAACTACCTGGCTTACCTGTGCGGCCCAGCACTGCAGCTGGCCGGCCCAGGAGCTGGCCTAGCCCACCACCGCTGCTAGTCATCCCCCTCCTCTTGCCAGAAGGCAGAGGAGAAGCGGAGCACGCCCCCGCGCGAGCGCGCCATGCCGACATCAGCCTGCCTGCCTCCCCAGCTCTCTAGTCGCGTCGCGGAGCTGCCACGAACCCCTCTGCCTCATCCCCTCTCTCCCTGGTTCCTCTCTCTCCCCCTAGTGCTCGCGCGCGCAGCCACCGAGCGCCTCGCGGCACGCCGACGAGCACCACCACGGCCACCGGCCTCCGCACGCCTCCCCGACGCGCCAAGAAGCCCCACCGTCGACCTCTACACCATCTCCGCCAAGCCACGCGAGCGGAGGAGCCCTGCAGCATCGTCCCCATCCTCATCTTCAACCTCCGGCTGCCGGCAACCTCATCGTGGATTCGCGGGCTCCAGTGCGTCCCCGACCTCATCGACTACGCCATCGAGTTCACTATGAGCTCCTTCCCGTTTCCCCTCCATTGCTTTGCTTGTTCCTGTGCCACAGCACCCCTGCCCTCATGCCCGAGCACCGCCGTCCGCCATAGCCGCCCAGCTCCCTTGCCCCGAGCCCCTCCGCCTGAACCCGTGGCACCAGAGCGCTTCTGGTGGCCCGTGGGTGCCATCTAGGCCACCAGCTCCTTCCCTACCGCTCTGCAGCCCCGCGCCCGCACCTGACCGAGCTCCGGCCGCCGTCGTGGTCGATGCCGCGGTCGTCTCCGGCCACCCCAGCACCCGCCGTTGCCACTGTCCGGCGCGCCTCGTCGCGCCGGTCCCGCAGAGCCCACCCGCACGACCTCCCGTCGCCGGAAACGGCCGGACGAGGACCTCCGCCGCTCTGTGTGTCCGACATGGCCGCGTGATTAGTGTTGATCACAGCCAGCTAACCCCCCAGGGTCACTGCCATGTGGGCCCAAGAGCATGTTTAGGTTAGATCAATTTTCTGTTTAGATTAGTGATAACCCTGTGGCCCACGTGTCGGCGTTGACTTTGGCCTAGTCAGCGTTGACTGGACCCACATGTCTGTGGGACTAACCAGCCTGAGTCACTGATATGCGGGACCCACGCTTCAGGTTTGACCTGGACCGGTTCTGTTGACCTGCTGAGGTTAGTATGATGCAATGCTGACGCAGTAAATGATTTTCAGGATTTAAAATAAATCAGAAAATACAGAAAATAGTGCAAACTTGTAAAATTCATAGAAATTCAACCGTAACTCCAAATGAAATAAATTATATATGAAAAATGATCAGAAAAATCCAGTCTATCCATCTGTATCATTTTCATGCATGTTAGAGCAACTTATGACTACTGTTTAGGAAAATTCAATTAAATGGCATTTAAATAATCACATGTGGAGTTTGAATTTGAATCTTGGATTCAAACCAACTTCATTTAATCTGGTTGCTAGTTGCATTACCTCAAACTACAACATATTGCCATGTCATGATCATGCATCATATTTTGCATTGCATTGATTGTGTTCTTCCTTGTTTGCCGGTGTTTGCCCCCTCTTAGTAGACGATGTACCGACAATGAGTTCGATGACACCGATGAAGAACTATATTATCTTCAGAAGTGCCAGGCAAGCAAAACCCCCTTGTTCATTCCGATACAATCCCACTCTCTCTCGCTCCTGCTCTCTTTTACTGCATTAGGGCAACAACGGCATTCTTGTTACATGCTGCGGTAGTTGAACCCCTTTCCTCTGCATGACCTGTCATTGCCACAGTAAATAGATGAAACCCACTAGCATGAGTAGGAGTTGTTTGAGCCCTGATGTGCCTACTCATTCATGCTTGTTTGTCATGCCTTCTATTGCTTAGAGTTGTGTCAGGTCTGATTCATCGGGGATGAATCGGAGGTGTGTGAACATGTCCTACTGTTGAGAGCTAAGTGTGTGAACACGATTTGGTAAAGGTAGCGGTGAGAGGCCATGTAGGAGTACATGGTGGGTTGTCTCATTGCAGCCGTCCTCAGGAACTGAGTTCTGTGTTTGTGATCCATGAACAGCTACTACCACTCATTGGGATCCTTAATTGACCGTCTCGGCTTCTTAATCACCCTTGTTCTCTGTCCAGGAGTTCCAACTAGTTTCTGGTGTTTGTAGGTAGTGTTAGTAGTCTACCAAGTGGCACCCGGTACAGGTGGGCTTGGGACAGACTAGGCACAGTGGCCCGGTGTACCAAGTGGCACCCGGATGGTGGACTTGGGAACCTGCACACATCGTTTGGGGCCGTGAGCGACACCCCGGCCGGATCTCCTTGCGGATGGAACCCGAATAGGCGATAAACCTGGACGAGAGACTTGAGTGTTTTGGTAGGCCGTGGCCGACACCCTCGCTGGGCTTCCGCTTGAAGGTTGCCGAGTACATGTCGTGTAAACGGCGGTAAGTGGTGAGAGCGTGTGTGAAGAAGTACACCCCTGCAGGGTTAACATTATCTATTCGAATAGCCGTGTCCGCGGTAAAGGACTTCTGTGTTGCCTGTACAGTTCATAGACAAGTGAAAGTGGATACTCTAAAATATGCAAGATAAGCGTGAGTGCTATGGATGGCATTCTCGTAGGTAGACGGGAGCGGATCCATAGTGGTGTATTGATATGGTGAATATGTGGACTCGTGTGCGCCACCTCAAAAGAGTTACTTGTAGTTGTAGTTCAGATTAGCCACCGAGTCAAAGCTGGCTTGCTGCAGTTAAACCCGACCACCCCTTTGTTGATACTGATGCATATGTAGATTGATCTGATGTAAGTCTTGTTGGGTACATTTGTACTCACGTTGCTTAATTTATGTTTTTGCAGAGAGACTTCAGTCTCGCTAGTAGTCCCGCGTGGACTTCGACGTTTAGCTTGTTACCTCAGCTACGATCTTGTGCCCTCGGCAGGATCTGGTAGATAGTCAGGCTTTTCAGCATTTTTCATTTATAGATGTCTGTACTCAGACATATTAAGCTTCCGCTTGTGCTTTGATTTGTATGCTCTGAATGCTGGGTCGAGAGACCCATGTTTGTAATATCTCGCTCCTCGGAGCCTATTGAATAAACATTTGAGTTGTAGAGTCATGTTGTGATGCCATGTTGTATTTGCACATGTCGAGCATATTGTGTGTATGTTATTGAAATGCTTGGTATGTGTGGGATCTGACTATCTAGTTGTTTATCCTTAGTAGCCTCTCTTACTGGGAAATGTCTCCTAGTGCTTCCACTGAGCCATGGTAGCTTGCTACTGCTCCGGAACACTTAGGCTGGTCGGCATGTGTCCTTCGTTCCTGTGTCTGTCCCTTCAGGGAAATGTCACGCGATGAATACCGGAGTCCTGTTAGCCCGCTACAGCCCGGTTCACCGGAGTCCTGCTAGCCCAGTGCTACAGCTTGGATTCGCTCGCTGATGACCGACACGTTCGATGCTGGGTCATGGATGCCTGTCCCTGTAAGTTTGTGCCACTTTGGGTTTACGACTAGCCATGTCAGCCCGGGCTTCTTATCATATGGATGCTAGTGACACTATCATATACGTGTGCCAAAAGGCGCAAACGATCCCGGGCAAAGGTAAGGCGACACCCGTGGGGATACCGTGCGTGAGGCCGCAAAGTGATATGATGTGTTACATGCTAGATCTATGTGGCATTGAGTCGGGGTCCTGACAGCTTTGGTATCAGAGCCTGATTGCCTGTAGGATTACCAAGCGAAATCGGTCGAAGTTGAGTCTAGAAATGCTTTAGTTATATGTAGGGGAACTGATTGTGGGATGGGAATGTAAGGCTCTTTTTACTCCTTATACCTGGTGGCCTTCTGATCTGAGTCAACCTCTTCTCTTCTACGGGGATTAAGAACTAGGCTTTTCATCTATCTACTAGGATGACGAGTTACTATGTTAGAGACTTATAGGATTGATAGTTTCAAGCCTCAATTCAGTTTCTACCTCTGTATGTTAACTATTGATCTCGGAACCTTGATATTGTGCTTCTGAGTGGCTATGCCACCATTTCTGTAGTATGTCTCAAATCTTTTCTGAGCATTTACAACCGTTATGCTGTCCGAGTCATCCCAGGTTTCAAAATAATCTGATGCAATTGCAAAATCCTTTCCTTCTGTTTTCGATGTGCTTTTGGCCAGATTAATCACACAAATCAGTGAGTTGAGGTACTTTATTACCTCGACATATATGTTGGAGTTATTATTATGACCCTAGGTGTCTTAGGGGATCATCTAGTAATCTAGCCATGATTGTGTCCCAGTGTGATGATTCTGGCCTTTATTCTCGAAAGCATCCCGTGATGCCACTTAGTAGTAGGTATTCCACTTCTGGGTTTTGAACCCGAGATTCACTCTACTTACCTCATGTTGATAGTAATTGCTAGCTCCCTTAGGTTATTAGTAATATTTGTGATAGTCCTTGAAGTTCGTGGTATTTCCTTCTTCCAAATACTATGAACCACTTTATGGCAGAAGTTTGTTGGATCAAAAGATCACAACAGGAATATCCTCGATGAGTTCTCCATTATATATTGTGGCTCTGTCAGTTCTACCTTTCTGCATGGGTTATCCGGAAGAAATATGTTGAACTTCGTTCGACATGCTAAACCATGCATCCACAACTTAGAAAATCGTATGTTCCTTTGAGTTGTCCCTCTTTTGTTGTCTTCTGACCCTCGTCTATCAATTGATAGTCAAGAGTATGTGTGCATTTGTTCATTGATGCCTATTACTCTTGTGGTCCATCAAGCCATTCTATTCCAGAGTGACTAGGAGAAACAAAACTCCAGTAACCTTTTCCATTTCCAGGATTGGGTCAAAGTAGTTGTGTTCCGCAGATCAAGTTGCAATCCAGCTTCTGGTCTGTTCTACCTTGAGGTATTACCATTTTTATATCAGGAATATCATTGGAATTGCACACCCTCTTATGAATTCTTGTTGCAGTGATACTTCTTGCCATCATTATTCATTCCTTGGTTCCCGTGTTATTATAATCGGAGCGCCGACAAGTGGATCGTGATGTGTGAAATCTATACTCCTAGCAACTCTGTTGTTTGGTAGTTAATGGACAATAATTTCATTCTTATTGTGTTGGTTCTTGAATCATCATTCTAAGACTGATTGTGCTACCTAGTCCTTATTCCCGGTGCATGCTTCGATCAATGAGTTAGGATAGTGTCAATCCTTGCTTATTCGATCATATTGTCTTGCCCTGAAAAGCAAGATTGTTCTCGAAGTTTAGTAGAATATCGGTGGTTCGTGATTTTCCGAATATCTTCTCGGTAGTATCACCAGGTCGTCACCTGACTGTTATGTTGAGCTCGTGATCAAGTTGGTTTTCTTATAAACCACCCCTTCTCTAAGAATCCGTGTTGGATACCCCTGAGCTAGGTGGTTAAGCTAAACGACAACTTGGAGAGTTGGAAGATAAAAGCTTACCTAACTTAGTCGTTTCAAAGGGATACCCTGGTGTTGGTGTGTTAGTTGAAGAAAGATGATATCTTCATCGATTGGTCCCTGTGATCAGTTATTGGACCTATTGTCTTATAAAAACTTTGATTTGAATATGGGCTATCGTCAAATCAAATCAGAACCAACGATGTTCGTAATGTTGTCTTACTCGTGGTTGTTTCCTCGAGCATACACCATTATATCTTTTGGGTCTGACCAATACTATCACCTTGTTCTCATAATGGCGGAATTCCATTGATATGGAAATTCTGATGAGTTGTTGTTGGGCCCATCAGCAGCATTTTGTCTCCTCTATGATTCGTGTTGAACATCCAGCTAGTGTTGGAAACTTTTGAAAGCATTTCTTCATGCTAGCTCATGAAGCATATGTTCGGATGAGAGAAGTGACTTCCTCTAATTCACGAGCATCTGATGCAAGTTGCCGCCGAGAATTCGAGAAAGTCAATGTTGCCTCCTTTGGAATCATTCCAAATCAATTATGCATACCTGCAAAGTATTCTGTGGTTTGGAGACTTGCAACCTTCATTCCATATGTATCCCTAGCACACCAAGCCACTGATTGAGTTGTTCAGAGATAAGGAGTCTGTCTAAGGTGAACTCTTTGGACTTCCACGCGTGGAGACTTCGCTATCATTGATGATGGTTCCCCACCTTAACTCGATAGTGTTCTATTATAAGACTACCACGTGGTCATGCTTGTCTGGCACAACGTGTCCACATGTTGTAGCAGAACCAGCTCATGTTTTGGAGCTTGCTATGGTAGTTCATTCCCCGAGAATCTCGCAACGTCATCTCATCGATTTGTGTTGCAAACTTTCATTTTTCTTCCTAGACTCGATGAGTCTGGAATATCCTGACACCAACCAGATCTGAATCTCAGGCAGATATGATGGTTGGAACATTTCCCAAGAACTATAATATTGGTACCTCGATAACCGGTAAAGTGGATGTCATGGCCAACACACCCAGCCGGAAGACCTATTATTGTAGTATCTTGATAGAAGAAGTTGGCCACCTCCCCATAAGGATTTCGTAGGATTTACTCCCTAGTTGTTCCTTATGGATTTTTGTGTTCCCGAAGTCCGACCTTTTACTTGATGTTCTAGATATCAAACCATAATTATCTATGGATTACGCTAGCACATCAAAGAGAACATTAGAAGCGGAGTGCTAAATGTCTCTCGGTCGATCATCCAGATTTTGTTCCCTTGGCCCCGCCAAGGTGAAATCTGAGAAGGTGTTATCTTCTTTTGCATCTGCATCTTCCACCTGTATTCATCATGGTAGTATGTTGTGTTGCCAGGATCCTTGACATGGATATTGGTAAAACCTTGATGAATATGGAAATGCTCAAGTTCTTGAGAGCACGCACAAGCGCTAGGTGTTATCATCGGCACTAACTGGATTGCTCTCAGTTTCCTCGATTATGCTATAACTTTTCAAACAGTGGACTCACTCTCTACTGTTGAGCTTCTCCCCAGTTACTAAAATCATTCCTTGTGTTTTTTTCAACAAGGTAATCCACATCATCCATTCTAATCCAAGCATGCCATTCTACCGACCCCCTCCAAACGATCGCTCGAGAATTGCCTTAGGCTGGTATAAAGAGTTCCAATGATCTCTAAATCAAAGGTAATTCTTTTTGCCACTTAAGGGGATATTTCTACAAGTCACCTTCCGTGAGGTGCCCCGTTTTGGAATCATGGCAATTTCCCTCGCTACTTTGAAACCCTCGTCAAATTGTTTCTTCTGTTGCTCCTGATGCATGTTTTGCCTCTCAGCTCGAGAGATGTTGCTATGTCTCATTTCGTGAGTTGATCCTAAGTTGTTCGACCATCGATGAGATCGATCCTTCTAGAGTATTTCTTTCCCTCTCGTAGTCATATTAGTTGGAGTTCTCAGAGCAAGACATCGAGACAATGTTGGTGATCGAATCAACGTTCTTATGAAGTGCAACCTGGATCGTGAAGATTGTATTAGTTTGCGTTTCCCCTTCATCTTACCCTATGCTTGAATCTCGGGACGAGATTTTTGCTTAGTGGGGGTGAGTTGTCACGTCCCTAGTCCTGGCATGCACTAATCTAGCCCTTCATGTGTGCATCATGTTTAACTTTTCGAATGAACTTGAAATGGGGATTGAGAAACCCTAGCACCAAAATTAAATCAAATAGGGTCAACCATAAATCTTTTCAATGAACCCAAAATGCCCTTTAGGAAAGTTCATTATTTTTGGATTGGTCTAGAACCTCTCCCAAAAATGGTGCACATCTTTCTAGGCCATTCTGGGTTTTTGAATTAAATCATATAGTATTTGACTTTGGGAATTTAAATACTATAAATAATTTAAATGTTCAAATAATGTTGGAACTATTTTTGGGCCACTGAAATAATTTAGCAAGTGTCCATGTATATTTTCAGGATTTTAGGAAATGCCTTGGTATTTTTCCTAAGCTCAAAACAGAGGCAAATAATTAGAAAACAAAAAAATAGAAAATAGAAAGAGAGAGGAAACTACCTGGCTTACCTGTGCAGCCCAGCACTCCAGCTGGCCGGCCCAGGAGCTGGCCTAGCCCACCACCACTGCGAGTCATCCCCCTCCTCTTGCCAGAAGGCAGAGGAGAAGCAGAGCACGCCCCCGCGCGAGCGCGCCACGTCGACAGCAGCCTGCGTGCCTCCCCAGCTCTCTAGTCGCGTCGCGGAGCTGCCACGAACCCCTCTGCCTCATCCCTCTCTCCCTGGTTCCTCTGTCTCCCCCTAGTGTTCGCGCGCGCAGCCACCGAGCGCCTCGCGGCGCGCCGACGAGCACCACCACGGCCACCGGCCTCCGCACGCCTCCCCGACGCGCCAAGAAGCCCCGCCGTCGACCTCTACGCCATCTCCGCCAAGCCACGCGAGCGGAAGAGCCCTGCAGCATCGTCCCCATCCTCATCTTCAACCTCCGGCCGCCGGCAACCTTGCCGTGGATTCGCGGGCTCCAGTGCGTCCCCGACCTCATCGACTACGCCATCGAGTTCACTGTGAGCTCCTTCCCATTTCCCCTCCTTTGCTTTGCTTGTTCCCGTGCCACAGCACCCCCGCCCGCGTGCCCGAGCTCTGCCGTCCGCCATGGCCGCCCAGCTCCCTTGCCCCGAGCCCCTCCGCCCGAACCCGTGGCACCAGAGCGCTTTTGGTGGCCCGTGGGTGCCATCTAGGCCACCAGCTCCTTCCCTACCGCTCTGCAGCCCCGCGCCCGCACCTGACCGAGCTTTGGCCGCCGTCGTGGTCGATGCCGCGGTCGTCTCCGGCCACCCCAGCACCCGCCGTTGCCACTGTCCGTCGCGCCGGTCCCGCAGAACCCACCCGCACGACCTCCCGTCGCCGGAAACGGCCGGACGAGGACCTCCGCCGCTCTGTTTGGTCGCCGGTGGCTAACCGCCGGTGTGTCCGACGTGGCCGCGTGATTAGTGTTAATCACGGCCAGCTAACCCCCCCCAGGGCCACTACCATGTGGGCCCAAGGGCATGTTTAGGTTAGATCAATTTTCTGTTTAGATTAGTGATAACCCTGTGGCCCACGTGTCGGCGTTGACTTTGGCCTAGTCAGCGTTGACTGGACCCACATGTCTGTGGGACTAACCAGCCAGAGTCACTGATATGCGGGACCCACGCTTCAGGTTTGACCTGGACCGGTTCTATTGACCTGTTGAGGTTAGCATGAGGCAATGCTGATGCAGTAAATGATTTTCTGGATTTAAAATAAATCAGAAAATCCAGAAAATAGTGCAAACTTGTAAAATTCATAGAAATTCAACCGTAACTCCAAATGAAATAAATTATATATGAAAAATGATCAGAAAAATCCAATCTATCCATCTGTACCATTTTCATGCATTTTAGAGCAACTTATGAGTACTGTTTAGGACAATTCAATTAAATGGCATTTAAATAATCACATGTGGAGTTTGAATTTGAATCTTGGATTCAAACCAACTTCATTTAATCTGGTTGCTAGTTGCATTAGCTCAAACTACAACATATTGCCATGTCATGATCATGCATCATATTATGCATTGCATTGATTGTGTTTTCCTTGTTTGCCGGTGTTTGCCCCCTCTCAGTAGACGACGTACCGACAATGAGTTCGATGACACCGATGAAGAACTATATTATCTTCAGAAGTGCCAGGCAAGCAAAACCCCCTTGTTCATTCCAATACAATCCCACTCTCTCGCTCCTGCTCTCTTTTACTGCATTAGGACAACAACGGCATTCTTGTTACATGCTGCGGTAGTTGAACCCCTTTCCTCTGCATGACCTGTCATTGCCACAGTAAATAGATGAAACCCACTAGCATGAGTAGGAGTTGTTTGAGCCCTGATGTGCCTACTCATTCATGCTTGTTTGTCATGCCTGCTATTGCTTAGAGTTGTGTCAGGTCTGATTCATCGGGGATGAATCGGAGGTGTGTGAACATGTCCTACTGTTGAGAGCTAAGTGTGTGAACACGATTTGGTAAAGGTAGCGGTGAGAGGCCATGTAGGAGTACATGGTGGGTTGTCTCATTGCAGCCGTCCTCAGGAACTGAGTTCTGTGTTTGTGATCCATGAATAGCTACTACCACTCATTGGGATCCTTAATTGACCCTCTCTGCTTCTTAATCACCCTTGTTCTCTGTCCAGGAGTTGCAACTAGTTTCTGGTGTTTGTAGGTAGTGTTAGTAGTCTACCAAGTGGCACCCGGTACAGGTGGGCTTGGGACAGACTAGGCACAGTGGCCCGGTGTACCAAGTGGCACCCGGATGGTGGACTTGGGAACCCTGCACACATCGTTTGGGGCCGTGAGCGACACCCCGGCCGGATCTCCTTGCGGATGGAACCCGAATAGGCGATAAACCAGGACGAGAGACTTGAGTGTTTAGGTAGGCCGTGGCCGACACCCTCGCTGGGCTTCCGCTTGAAGGTTGCCGAGTACATGTCGTGTAAATGGCGGTAAGTGGTGAGAGCGTGTGTGAAGAAGTACACCCCTGCAGGGTTAACATTATCTATTCGAATAGCCATGTTCGCAGTAAAGGACTTCTGGGTTGCCTGTACAGTTCATAGACAAGTGAAAGTGGATACTCTAAAATACGCAAGATAAGCGTGAGTGCTATGGATGGCGTTCTCGTAGGGAGACGGGAGCGGATCCATAGTGGTGTATTGATATGGTGAATATGTGGACTCGTGTGCACCACCTCAAAAGAGTTACTTGCAGTCGTAGTTCAGATTAGCCATCGAGTCAAAGCTGGCTTGCTGTAGTTAAACCCCACCACCCCTTTGTTGATACTGATGCATATGTAGATACATCTGATGTAAGTCTTGCTGGGTACATTTGTACTCACGTTGCTTAATTTATGTTTTTGTAGAGAGACTTCAGTCTCGCTAGTAGTCCCGTGTGGACTTCGACGTTTAGCTTGTTACCTCAGCTACGATCTTGTGCCCTCGGCAGGATCTGGTAGATAGTCAGGCTTTTCAGCCTTTTTCATTTATAGATGTCTGTACTCAGACATGTTAAGCTTCCGCTTGTGCTTTGATTTGTATGCTCTGAATGCTGGGTCGAGAGACCCATGTTTGTAATATCTCGCTCCTGGGAGCCTATTGAATAAACACTTGAGTTGTAGAGTCATGTTGTGATGCCATGTTGTATTTGCACATGTCGAGCATATTGTGTGTATGTTATTGAAATGCTTGGTATGTGTGGGATCTGACTATCTAGTTGTTTATCCTTAGTAGCCTCTCTTACTGGGAAATGTCTCCTAGTGCTTCCACTGAGCCATGGTAGCTTGCTACTGCTCCAGAACACTTAGGCTGGCCGGCATGTGTCCTTCTTCGTTCATGTGTCTGTCCCTTCGGGGAAATGTCACTCGATGAATACCAGAGTCCTGTTAGCCCGCTACAGCCCGGTTCACCGGAGTCCTGCTAGCCCAGTGCTACAGCCTGGATTCGCTCGTTGATGACCGACATGTTCGATGCTGGGTCATGGATGCCTGTCCCTGTAAGTTTGTGCCACTTTGGGTTTACGACTAGCCATGTCAGCCCGGGCTTCTTATCATATGGATGCTAGCGACACTATCATATACGTGTGCCAGAAGGCGCAAACGGTCCCGGGCAAAGGTAAGGCGACACCCGTGGGGATACCGTGCGTGAGGCCGCAAAGTGATATGATGTGTTACATGCTAGATCTATGTGGCATTGAGTCGGGGTCCTGACACTGTCGCCCCCTGTCTATCTTAGGGGTGTGGCTCCGGGGTCGCGTGCATCCCATTTGATGGAAAAATAGAATGTCCGCACTACGCTTGTCAACCAAGCGCACTGCATGCGTT
>NC_057801.1:368851152-368851455 GCF_018294505.1 Triticum aestivum | reverse complement strand
CCCCATTTGATGGAAAAACAGAATGTCCGCACTGCGCCTATCAACCAAGCGCACTGCATGCGCTAGCGCGAGGTCGAGCAGGGGGTGGGGAGGAGGCGTCGTGACCCCCTTCCCCATCCCCCTGCGAGGCCGAGCCTGGAACGAGGCGGAGCAGGCGGCGACGCGGCTTGCCTCGGTGCCGCATGCGTAGGAGAGTCCGTTACACCCATTCGCCCCCTGTCTATCTTAGGGGTGTGGCTCCGGGGTTGCATGCGTCCCATTTGATGAAAAAACAGAATGTCCGCACTGCGCCTGTCAACCAAG
>NC_057801.1:368848046-368850842 GCF_018294505.1 Triticum aestivum | reverse complement strand
CGGGGTTGCGTGCGCCCCATTTGATGGAAAAACAGAATGTCCGCACTACGCCTGTCAACCAAGCGCACTGCGTGCGTTAGCGGGAGGCCGAGCAGGTGGTGGGGAGGGGGGTCATGACCCCCCCTCCCAATCCCCCTGCGAGGCCGAGCCTGGAACGAGCCAGAGCAGGCGGCGATGTGGCTTGCCGCAGCGCCGCATGCGTAGGCGAGTCCGTCACACCCCGTCGCCCCCCTGTCTATCTTAGGGGTGTGGCTCCGGGGTTGCGTGCGTCCCATTTGATGGAAACACAGAATGTCCGCACTACGCCTGTCAACCAAGCGCACTACGTGCATTAGCGCGAGGCCGAGCAGGGGGTGGGGAGGGGGGGTCGTGACCCCCGCTCCCCATCCCCCTTGGGGGCCAAGCCTGGAACGAGCCGGAGCAGGCCGCGACGTGGCTTGCCGCGGCGCCGCTTGCGTAGGCGAGTCTGTCACACCCCGTCGCCCCTGTCTATCTTAGGGGTGTGGCTACGGGGTTGTGTGCGTCCCATTAGATGGAAAAACAGAATGTCAGCACTACGCCTGTCAACCATGTGCACTGCATGCGTTAGCGCGAGGCCGAGCAGGGGGTGGGGAGGGGGGTCATGACCCCCTCCACATATCTGCGAGGCCTAGCCTGGAACAAGCCGGAGCAGGTGGCGACGCGCCTTGCCTCAGCGCCACATGCGTAGGCGAGTCCGTCACACCCCGTCGCCCCCTGTCTATCTTAGGGGTGTGGCTCTGAGGTTGCGTGCGTCCCATTTGATGGAAAAACAGAATGTCCGCACTGCACGTGTCAACCAAGCGCACTGCGTGTGTTAGCGCGAGGCCGAGCAGGGTGTGGGGAGTGGGGGTCTTGACCCCCTCCCCATCCCCTTGCGAGGCCGAGCCCGGAACGAGCCAGAGCAGGCGGCGGCGCGGCTTGCCGCGGCACCGCATGCGTAGGCGAGTCCGTCACACCCGGTCGCCCCCCTGTCTATCTTAGGGGTGTGGCTTCAGGGTTGCGTGCGTCCAATTTGATGGAAAAATAGATTGTCCGAACTATGCCTGTCAACCAAGTGCACTGCGTGCGTTAGCGCGAGGCCGAGCAGGGGTTGGGGAGGGGAGTCGTGACCCCCCACCCCATCCCTTGTGAGGCCGAGCGTGGAACGAGTCGGAGCAGGCGGCGACGCGGCTTGCCACGGTGCCGCATGAGTAGGCGAGTCTATCACACCCCGACGCCCTTGTCGATCTTAGGGGTGTGGCTCCGGGGTTGCGTGCATCCCATTTGATGGAAAAATAGAATGTCCGCAATGCGCCTGTCAAACAAGCGCACTGCATGCGTTAGCGCGAGGCCGAGCGGGTGGTGGGGAGGGGGGTCATGACCCCCTCCCCATCCCCCTGCGAGGTCGAGCCTGGAATGAGCCGGAGCAGGCGGCGATGTGGCTTGCCTCGGCGCCGCATGCGTAGGCGAGTCCGTCACACCCCGTCGCCCCCCTGTCTATCTTAGGGGTGTGGCTCCGGGGTTGCGTGCGTCCCATTTGATGAGAAAACAGAATGTCCACACTGCGCTTGTCAACCAAGCGCACTGCGTGTGTTAGCGCGAGGCCGAGCAGGGTGTGGGGAGTGGGCGTCCTGACCCCCTCCCCATCCCCTTGCGAGGCCGAGCCTAGAACAAGCCAGAGCAGGCGGCGACGCGGCTTGCCACGGAGCCGCATGCGTAGGCGAGTCCATAACACTCTGTTGCCCCCTCTCTATCTTAGGGGTGTGGCTCCGGGGTTGCATGCGTCCCATTTGATGGAAAACCAGAATGTCCGCACTGTGCCTGTCAACCAAGCGCACTGCATGCGTTAGCGCGAGGCCGAGCAAGGGGTGGGGAGCGGGCGTCGTGACCCCCCTCCGCATCCCCCTGCGAGGCCGAGCCTCGAACGGGCCGGAGCAGGTGGCGGCGCGGCTTGCCGCGCCGCCGCATGCGTAGGCGAGTCTGTCACACCTAGTCGCCCCCCTGTCTATCTCAGGGGTGTGGCTTCAGGGTTGCGTGCGTCCCATTTCATGGAAAAATAGAATGTACGAACTATGCCTGTGAACCAAGCGCACTGCGTGCGTTAGCGCGAGGCCGAGCAGGGGTTGGGGAGGGGGGTCGTGACCCCCCTCCCCATCCCCCTGTGAGGCCAAGCGTGGAACGAGCCGGAGCAGGCGGCGACGCGGCTTGCCGCGGTGCCGCATGCGTAGGCGAGTCTATCACACCCCGTCGCCCCGTGTCTATCTTAGGGGTGTGGCTTCGGGGTTACCTGCGCGCCATTTGATGGAAAAACAGAATGTCTGCACTGCGCCTATCAACCAAGCGCACTGCATGCGTTAGCGCGAGGCCGAGCAGGGGGTGGGGAGGAGGCGTCGTGACTCCCTTCCCCATCCCCCTGCGGGGCCGAGCCTGGAACGAGGCGGAGCAGGCGGCGACGCGGCTTGCCTCGGTGCCGCATGCGTAGGCGAGTCCGTCACACCCCGTCGCCCCTGTCTATCTTAGGGGTGTGGCTCCGGGGTTGCGTGCGTCCCATTTGATCAAAAAACCGAATGTCCGCACTTCGCCTGTCAACCAAGCGCACTGCATGCATTAGCGCGAGACCGAGCAGGGCGTGGGGAGTAGGGGTCCTGGCCCCCCTCCCCATCCCCTTGCGAGGCCGAGCCTGGAACGAGCCAGAGCAGGCGACGACGCGGCTTGCCGCGGAGCCGCATGCGTAGGCGAGTCCATCACACTCTGTCGCCCCCTGTCTATCTTAGGGGTGTGGCTCTGGGGTTGCAT
>NC_057801.1:368847024-368847885 GCF_018294505.1 Triticum aestivum | reverse complement strand
GAAAAACAGAATGTCCGCACTGCGCCTGTCAACCAAGCGCACTGCATGCGTTAGCGCGAGGCCGAGCAGGGGGTGGGGAGCGGGCGTCGTGACCCCCCTCCGCATCCCCTGCGAGGCCGAGCCTTGAACGAGCCGGAGCAGGTGGCGGCGCGGCTTGCCGCGGCGCCGCATGCGTAGGCGAGTCTGTCACACCTGGTCGCCCCCCTGTCTATCTCAGGGGTGTGGCTTCAGGGTTGCGTGCGTCCCATTTGATGGAAAAATAGAATGTCCGAACTATGCCTGTGAACCAAGCGCACTGCGTGCGTTAGCGCGAGGCCGAGCAGGGGTTGGGGAGGGGGGTCGTGACCCCCCTCCCCATCCCCCTGTGAGGCCAAGCGTGGAACGAGCCGGAGCAGGCGGCGACGCGGCTTGCCGCGGTGCCGCACGCGTAGGCGAGTCTATCACACCCCGTCGCCCCGTGTCTATCTTAGGGGTGTGGCTTCGGGGTTACCTACACGCCATTTGATGGAAAAATAGAATGTCTGCACTGCGCCTATCAACCAAGCGCACTGCATGCGTTAGCGCGAGGCCGAGCAGGGGGTGGGGAGGAGGCATCGTGACTCCCTTCCCCATACCCCTGTGAGGGCGAGCCTGGAACGAGGCGGAGCAGGCGGCGACGCGGCTTGCCTCGGTGCCGCATGCGTAGGCGAGTCCGTCACACCCCGTCGCCCCCTGTCTATCTTAGGGGTGTGCCTCTGGGGTTGCATGCGTCCCATTTGATGGAAAAACAGAATGTCTGCACTGCGCCTGTCAACCAAGCGCACTGCATGCGTTAGCGCGAGGCCGAGCAGGGAGTGGAGAGCGGGCGTCGTGACCCCCCTC
>NC_057801.1:368845852-368846417 GCF_018294505.1 Triticum aestivum | reverse complement strand
ACACCCCGTCGCCCCTGTCTATCTTAGGGGTGTGGCTACGGGGTTGCGTGCATCCCATTTGATGGAAAAACAAAATGTCCGCACTGCGCCTGTCAACCAAGCGCACTGCATGCGTTAGCGCGAGGCCGAGCAGGTGGTGGGGAGGGGGGGTCATGATCCCCCTCCCAATCCCCCTGCGAGGCCGAGCCTGAAACGAGCCGGAGCAGGCAGCGATGCGGCTTGCCGCAGCGCCGCATGCGTAGGCGAGTCCGTCACACCCCGTCGCCCCCCTGTCTATCTTAGGGGTGTGGCTCCGGGGTTCCGTGCGTCCCATTTGATGGAAAAATAGAATGTCAGCACTGCGCTTGTCAACCAAGAGCACTACATGCATTAGCGCGAGGCCGAGTAAGGGGTGGGGAGGGGGGGTCGTGACCCCCGCTCCCCATCCCCCTTTCGAGGCCGAGCCTGGAACAAGCCGGAGCAGGCGGCGACGCGGCTTGCCGCGGCACCGCATACGTAGGCGAGTCTGTCACACCCCGTCGCCCCCTGTCTATCTTAGGGGTGTGGCTACGGGGTTGCGTGCGTC
>NC_057801.1:368844930-368845757 GCF_018294505.1 Triticum aestivum | reverse complement strand
ATGTCCGCACCACGCCTGTCAACCATGCGCACTGCATGCGTTAGCGCGAGGCCAAGCAGGGGGTGGGGAGGGGGGTCGTGACCCCCTCCCCATCCCTCTGCGAGGCCGAGCCTGGAACAAGATGGAGCAGGCGGGGATGCGGGTTGCCTCAGCGGCGCATGCGTAGGCGAGTCCGTCACACCCCATCGCCCCCTGTCTATCTTAGGGGTGTGGTTCCGGGGTTGCGTGCGTCCCATTTGATGGAAAAACAGAATGTCCACACTGCGCCTGTCAACCAAGCGCACTGCATGCGTTAGCGCGAGGCCGAGCAGGGTGTGGGGAGTGGGGGTCCTTGTCACGCCCCGGATTTGATGCGCCAGGTGTCGTTCAGTTATTTGCCGTCGTTGCCATGTCATTTGCTTGTGTGTTGCATTTTATCATGTCATCATGTGCATTTCATTTTGCATACTTGTTCGTTTCTTGCATCCGAGCTTTTTCCCCGTTGTCCGTTTTGCAATCCGGCACTCCTATGCCCTCCGGCGTCCCCCTCTTCTCTCTTTCCATGTGCGGGTGTTAAACTTTCTCGGAATGGCCCGAGTCTTGCCAAGTGGCCTTAGTATAGCACCGCTAGAACGCCTGTCAAGTTTCGTGCCATTTGGAGGTCGTTTGATACTCCAACGGTTAACCGGGTAACCGCAAAAGCCCCTCTCTCTTTGCAGCCCAACACCCCTTCCAAAGTGGCCCAAAACCCATCTAACTCCCCTCCATGCTCTCGGTCGTTCGATCGCGATCGCGTGGCCGAAAACCGCTCCTCATTTGGACTCTCCTAGCTCCCTCTACATATATAT
>NC_057801.1:368841349-368844304 GCF_018294505.1 Triticum aestivum | reverse complement strand
GCCGCGCCGCTCCGCCCCCGCAGCTCCCCGCATCGGGCGCCGCCCCGTCCCTGCCAGATCCGCCGCTCCCCTGTACCTTCCCGGCGTCGCGCGCCTCGCCGGAGCTCCCGCGAGCTCGCCGGAGTTCATCTCCGGCCGGATCTGGAGAAGGTGGATGAGATCCACCACTCCCTCCAACCAAACGCGCCTTCCTCGCCCGGATCTCTCCGTCCCGGATCCCTCCGTCCCGCGTTGACTTTTCGCGGAGGTAATTTTGCCTAAGTCCCTGGATCTGCAGTAATTCTAATGCCATGTTCGTCATGCCGTATCTCTGCATCCGTAGCTCCTTTCGTGCGTGTAATATGTCAAATTGTTCGTCTCAATGAGTGCATCATTTCATTCCATTGCATCATATTCATTTGAGCTCATCTTGATGCCTGAATCATCCTTGTAAGAGTGCTTCATGATGTTTTCTGTTGTCTGTTATCAGAACGAGCTTTTTTGTCATTTTTGCCATGATTGATGTGTGCATCCTATGAGGTTGATGTCTACATGTGTTTTGATCTATGTCATGTCTTCTTTACAGTGGTGTATGACATGTATTTTTGTGATCAATGTGGTGACTAGCACAAGCATGCAAACTAGGCATCATGATGTTACTGATTTTAGTCCCTGTTCTGCTATTATTTTGATGCCATGTAAACTTGATGCTACAGAGATATCCATGCATATTTTGAGATACTTCAGTAAGGGTGTTTTGAACATATGTTTGTTCTCTATACATTCATGCCCTTGGTTGCAATTATGGAGTGGTCTAGCATGTCATTTTCGTGCTCTACTTTTGCTTCAAAATGTTTCCTAGCAAATTGTTTACATGTTATTCAATTTGGCCAAGCTTGTTGTAGTTGATCCTTGCATGCTATGGACGTGTTCTTGCCTTGGTTTGTTACATAAACATGTCTTCTTGATGATGCTATGCTTATCTTGTCATGCAATGACTTGTGGTGAGTGAATCGAGCTTGTTAAGTAGTGTACTCGTTGTTGCTGTTTTGCTAGGCTGAATCTGTTATTTCGTGATGCTATATAAACATGTTGCTACTAATCATTCTATGCATAATCTGGAGATGTTCACTAAACGTGTTTTGTTCTACATGTCATGCTCTATCAATTCAAGCCCCTGGTTGCAATTATAGCTTGCTGTAGCTTGTTCATATTTTGCTCCAAAGTTGCTTCGTAATGTTTCTGTCAGCCTGTTTACATTAAGTTCAGTTGTTACCATGTGTTTTGCTACTGATTCATGCACCCTATGAACTTGCTATTGCCATTCTTAGCTTCAAAAATATGCCTTCTTACTGTTGGTTTCCTTGCCATGCCATGTATTGCTTTGTAGTGAGTGGTACAAGCTCATAAACATGCCTTCATAATTCTGTTTCTGCCATGTTTGAATCTGTATTATAACTTGCTATGTTTACATGGGTGCCATCATATTTTCTGATCCTTTTTGGCTTATGGTCAGTAAGGGACTTTTGATCTATGCTTTGAGTAGAATCATTGCATGCCTTGTATTGCTATTATAAGTTCCTGTAACATGTTGTTTGATAGCTCTGAACATTGCATCGTGATGTTATTTTCTACAAAGTCTGAAATTGTTATTACTTGCAATCTTACCATGTGTGTTTGAGCATGTTCTAGTGATTTCTGGAGATAGCTCAGTGTTCATGTTTTGTAATGCTTTACCTGTACATCATGTCCATGCCTTTTGTTTTCATATTGTGGTACTGTAGCACGTTGTTTTGATGCTTGCAATATGCCTAGTTGTTGTTTTGGACAGCTTGTCCTTTAAACTTGTTTCATGTGTGTGTTGAACCGTTGCTCCGTTTTGAGTGTGCTCTATATGAAACTTGCTTGATTTTGCATATAGTTTCATATTATCATGTTGCATCCTTGTTTTGAGGTGTTTGCTTGATGTTTGTATGCATTTTGCATCAATGCCATGTTTAACTTGTTTTGCTCATATCTTCTAGGCCGTAGCTCCGAACTAAATGAACTTTATATGTAACTTGACTAGAATCTCGTGTAGATCATCTCGGTGCATCTTAACTTGCTGTTTAACTACTTGAACATAAGGTTTATTCAGATCTGGACCAATTTTGAAATTTGCATATGAGGACTTACCGGAATTGTTATATGTTGTTCCCGGCGTCATTTAAACTTGCTTTGATGTGTTGCTCTTGTTTGCATAATCTCTTGCCATGAGTAGCTTCATGTAGCTTTGCCATGCATCATGCTTGTTGTGCATCATGACTTGTTCATGTGTGGTGTGTTTACTATGTTGTGTGCTTCTTTTCGATAGTTCCTGTTTCCTTGCGATCGTGAGGATTCGTTCGTCTACGCTTGGTTCGGCTTCATCCGTTCGTCTTCTTCATGGTCTCGTTCTTCTTCCTTGCGGGATTTAAGGCAAGATGACCGCTACCCTGGATCTCACTACTATCATTGCTATGCTAGTTGCTTCGTTCTATCGCTATGCTGTGCTACCTATCACCTGTTTATCAAGCCATCCCAAATTGCCATGAACCTCTAACCTTTGACACCTTTCCTATGGAAACCGTTGTTTGGCTATGTTACAGCTTTGCTCAGCCCTCTTATAGCGTTGCTAGTTGCAGGTGAAGTTGAAGATTTCTCCATGGTGGACAGGATTTTGGTTGGGATATCACAATATCTCTTATATTATTAATGCATCTATATACTTGGTAAAGTGTGGAAGACTCGGCCTTATGCCTGGTGTTTTGTTCCACTCTTGCCGCCCTAGTTTCCGTCATACCGGTGTTATATTCCCGGATTTTGCGTTCCTTACGCGGTCGGGTGATTTATGGGACCCCCTTGACAGTTCGCTTTGAATAAAACTCCTCTAGCAAGGCCCAACCTTGGTTTTACCATTTGCCTCACCACCACCTATACCTTTCCCTTGGGTCGGCC
>NC_057801.1:368825553-368841032 GCF_018294505.1 Triticum aestivum | reverse complement strand
ACTGAGCTTCCTGCGGGGCCACCTCGGGGCAACTTGAGGGTTGGTTTTACTCGTAGCTAGTCTCATTTGGTGTTGCCCTGAGAACGAGATATGTGCAGCTCCTATCGGGATTGTCGGCGCATCGGGCGGCTTTCCTGGTCTTGTTTCACCATTGTCGAAATGTCTTGTAAACCGGGATTCCGAGTCTGATCGGGTCTTCCTGGGAGAAGGTATATCCTTCGTTGATCGCAAGAGCTTATCATGGGCTAAGTTGGGACACCCCTGCAGGGTATAATCTTTCGAAAGCCGTGCTTGCGGTTATAGGCAGATGGGATGTCAGGACCCTGACTCAATGCCACATCAATCTAGCATGTAACACCTCATATCACTTTGCGGCCTCACGCACGGTTTTCCCACGGGTGTCGCCTTACCTTTGCCCGGGACCGTTTGCGCCTTTTGGCACACGTATATGATAGTGTCGCTAGCATCCATATGATAAGGTGCCCGGGCTGACATGGCTAGTCGTAAACCCAAAGTGGCACAAACTTACAGGGACAGGCATCCATGACCCAGCATCGAACGTGTCGGTCAGCAGCGAGTGAATCCAGGCTGTAGCACTGGGCTAGCAGGACTCCGGTGAACCGGGCTGTAGCGGGCTAACAGGACTCCGGTATTCATCGCGTGACATTTCCCCGAAGGGACAGACACATGAACGAAGAAGGACACATGCCTGCCAGCCTAAGTGTTCCGCAGCAGTAGCAAGCTACCATGGCTCAGTGGAAACACTAGGAGACATTTCCCGGTAAGAGAGGCTACTAAGGATAAACAACTAGATTGTCAGATCCCACACATACCAAGCATTTCAATAACATACACACAATATGCTCGATATGTGCAAATACAACATGGCATCACAACATGACTCTACAACTCAAGTATTTATTCCTTAGGCTCCGAGGAGCGAGATATTACAAACGGGGGTCTCATGACCCAACATTCAGAGCATACAAATTGAAGCACAAGCGGAAGCTATCATGTCTGAGTACAGACATCTATAAATGAAAAAGGCTTGAAAGCCTGACTATCTACCAGATCATGCCGAGGGCACAAGATCATAGCTGAGGTAACAAGCTAAACGTCGAAGTCCACGAGGTACTACTAGCGAGATTGAAGTCTCTCTGCAAAAAACATAAATTAAGCAACGTGAGTACAAATGTACCCAGCAAGACTTACATCAGATCTAACTACATATGCATCATTATCAACAAGGGGATGGTGGAGTTTGACTGCAGCAAGCCAGCTTTGACTCGGTGCCTAACATGAACTACGACTGCAATGCAACTCTTTGAGGTGGCGCACACGAGTCCACATATTCACCATATCAATACACCACTATGGATCCGCTCCCGTCTCCCTATGAGAACGCCATCCATAGCACTCACGCTTATCTTGCGTATTTTAAAGTATCCACTTCCACTTGTCTATGAACTGATATAAGCAACCCAGAAGTCCTTTACCGCGGACACGGCTATTCGAATAGATGATGTTAACCCTGCAGGGGTGTACTTCTTCACACACGCTCTCACCACTTACCGTCGTTTACACGACATGTACTCGGCAACCTTCAAGCGGAAGCCCAACGTGGGTGTCGGCCACGGTCTACCTAAACACTCAAGTCTCTAGTCCAGGTTTATCGCCTATTCGGGTTCCATCCATGATGAGATCCGGCCGGAGTTTCGCTCACAGCCCCAAACGATGTGAACAGGGTTCCCGAGACACCAAACGGGTGCCCGGTACACCGTGCCACGTGCCTACCGCATCACAGCCCACCCCTACGGTCAGTGCTGCGCACGGCCTCCAGCATACTACAAACACCAGAAACTACTTGCAACTCCTGGACAAAGGACAAGGGTGATTAAGAAGCCGAGAGGGTCCATTGGTTTCGGGCCCAATGCGTGGTAGTAGCTGAATCATGGATCACAAACACAGAACTCAGTTCCTGAGGACGGCTGCAATGATACAACCCACCATGTACTCCTACATGGCCTCTCACCGCTACCTTTACCAAATCGTGTTCACACGCTTAGCTCACACACGGTAGGACATGTTCACACACCTCTGATTCATCCCTGATGAATCAGACCTGACTCAACTCTAAGCAGTAGCAGGCATGACAAACAAGCATGAATGAGTAGGCACAACAGGGCTCAAAAAACTCCTACTCATGCTAGTGGGTTTCATCTATTTACTGTGGCAATGACAGGTCATGCAGAGGATAAAGGGGTTCAGCTACCGCAGCAAGTAAGAGTTGAATCGGTGTTGTCCTAATGCATTAAAAGAGAGCAGGAGCGAGAGAGTAGGATTGTATCGGAATGAACAAGGAGGTTTTTCTTGCCTGGCACTTCTGAAGATAGCATTGAGTCTTCATCAGTGTCAACGATCGCATCGTCGGTACAACGTCTATCGAAGGGGAACAACACCGGCAAACACAGAAGAAACACGATCAATGCAATGCACAATATGATGCATGCTATGACACAGCAATATGAATGTGTTTTGGGCTAATGCACCTAGCTATGATTTAAATGAAGTTGATTTGAATACATGATTCAAATTCCAACTCCATATATGGTTATTTAAATGCCCTTTATTTGTTTTGTCCAAAACAGAGGACAAACATTGTTCAAACATGCATGAAAATAGTACAGATGGATTCCTTGAATTTTTCTGATAATTTTTCATATATAATTTATTTAATTTGGAGTTACGGTTGAATTTCTATGAATTTTAGAAGTTTATACAATTTTCTGGAATTTTCTGAATAAAAATAAATCTAGAAAACCTATTACTACGTCAGCATGACTTCACGGTGACGTCAGCAAGTCAACGGGCGTTGTCCAGGTCAAATCTGACCTGTGGGACCCATATGTCAGTGTCACAGTTAGTTAACAGGGGGTTATCTGCTTAATTAAAGGATTAGGGGGGGTCGGGGCCCACTGGTCAGTGTTAGTGGCTAATTAGGTTTAGTTAATATTTAACTAAAGTTAGCAGGGCCTGGCCCCACTAGTCAGCGACCCTGGGGGGTCAAACCCCAGGTCGATCAGGTCAAACCTGCCGGCGACTTGTCGCCGGCGACGACAGAAACGGCGGGGCGGCTCGGGATTGCGATACAGGGAACCATTCGAGGCGCCGTTGGGCTCTACGGAAAGCTGGCGATCCCGCGCATCCAACGGTGCAACCGTGGCGAGATGGGGTGGCCGGAGCTCACCGGAATGAAGCTCACGGCGGCGCCGGCGTTCGGGTGAACTGGGTTTCGGGGTTAGGGAGCACGACAGGAGGCAAAGAGGGGTGTTACGACCTCCTGGGGTTGCACTGAGCACGGCTGCGTGCTCGGTTGCAGCTCTAGGCAACGGTGGCTACAGCGGCGACATGGCCGGCGTCGAAGAGCTCTCGGCTCCGGTGGATATTGGCGTTAGCGGGAGAAAAAGTGCCAGGGGAGAGAGGGGATCAACGCAGCAGCTCACAGCGGATCGAACGAAGGGGTTGGTGAGCTTGGGGGCGTCCTCGTTGCTGCGAATCGAGCGGCGACCATCGGCAGCGGTCGAGGATGAAGACGACGGCGTGGAGGTGATGCAGAGCTTCCTGAGGGGCTTGGCTTGGTGGGGAGGAAGAGGGGGTCGAGGCGGAGCTCCTGGGCTGCTCAAGGGGACGAGGGAGGGGCCATGGCCGCGGTGGTGCAAGTCAGCGGCGGCAGGCGCGTTCGGTGATGAGAGGGAGGAAGAGCAGAGGAGGGGAATGAGCTCGGTGGGAGAGGGGAGAGGCACCAGAGGGTTTGGGGGAGTGAGGGGGAAGGTGCTGGGCATCTCCATGGCGCGGATTAGGACGAAGGGCGGCCTCCAGCGCGAAGCAGGAGGTGGCCGGGGCTCTCGGGCGCGCGCCACGCCTCGGTCCTTCTCGCGAGGAGGAAGGCGACAGGGGGGGGAGTGGAGATGGGCTGGGCCGGTTTCTGCAGCAGGCCGCACAGGTAGGCGCCAGGTAAGTGGCCTGGTGGCCTTCTCTCTTTTATTTCTGTTTTCTATTTTCTGTAGTTTGTTTTGATTTAATTTTAGACACTAAATCATTTTTATTGCTTCTGATAATTATGGTAGGGACTAGTAGGATTATTCCAAAGCCCTTCATCAAAGATCAGAATTATTGGACATATATTAATTAGTTAAGAAATATATATCTAATGCAAATAGTTATTTATTTAATTCAAAGGCCCAAAATAAATAACTCTGAGATACCAAAAATATTGTTTTGAGTTTTACCTCTTTGCAATATTTTCAGAGACTAAGAGGAACATTTTCTTGGAGTTCTTTGAGAAGATTTTAATGTTGATCATTTTTAGAAGGTTTCTGAGGCTTTGAAAATCCCTCAATTCAAATTTCATTTGAATTAAAACATGATGCTCACATGAGGTCTAGCCAAGTGCATAACAGGACCAGGGATGTGACAACTGACCCCCACTAAACAAAAATCTCGTCCCGAGATTCAAGCTTAGGGTAAGGTGAAGGGGGAACGCAAACTAGCACAGTCTTCACGATCTAGTTGCACTTCAAATGAACGTTGATTCGTCCACCATCATTGTCTCGAAGTCTTGCTCTGAGAACTCCAACTAACATGACAACGAGAGGAAAGGAAAGACCCTAAAAGAATCGTTCTTCTCGAAGGTCGAACAACTCAGGATTAACCCACGGAATGAGACATAGCAACATCTCTCGAGCTGAGAGACGAAGCACACATCCATAGGAATTGGAGTGAAGCAGATGACAAAGGTTCACTAGGTAGACAACAATTTCAGACTTAAGAATGTGGTGATCGGTTGTCAACATAGCGAGGAGTTGAATTGCCATGATACCATAACGATGCACCTTAGGGAAGGTGACTCGTAGAACTATCCCCTTAAGTGGCAAAAAGAATTACCTTTGATTCAAAGATCATTGAAACTCTTTAAACCAGCCTAAGGCAATTGTCGAGCGATCGTTTGGAGGGGGGTCGGTAGAATGGCATACTCGGACTTGGATGATGTGGATTACCTTGTTGAAGACAACGTAATGGATGAATTTGCTTACCACCGGAAATGGAAGAGACCCATGGCAGAATGGCACATTGGCGGTGCAAGCTGGGAACAAAATGCAAATGCTGGGAATGATTCTAGTAACTGGGGAAGAACCCAACAATAGAGAGTGAATTCACTGTTTGAAAAGGTCATAGCATTGCCGAGGAAACTGAGAGCACTATACAGTTAATGCCGACGATCAAACCTAGCACTTGCGCGTGCTCTCAAGAACTTGAGCATTTCCATAATCATCAAGGTTTTACCAACATCCGTGTCAAGGATCCTGGCAACACAACTTGCTACCATGATGAATGATGATGGATGATGCAGATGCAAGGAAGATAACACTTTCTCAGATTTCACCTTAGCGAGGCCAAGGGATCAAAATCTAGATGATCGACCGAGAGACATTTAGCACTCCGCTTTTAATGTTCTCCCTGATGTGATAGCATAATCCATTCATAGATATGGTTTGACATCTAGAACATCAGGTAAAGGTCGGACTTCGGGAACACAAAAGACATCCATAAGGAACATCTAAGGAGTAAATCCTACGAAGTCCTTATGGGGAGGTGGCCAACTTTCTCAATCAAGATACTACAATAATAGGTCTCCCTGCGGGGTGTGTTGGCCACGACATCCACTTTACCGGTTTCCGAGGGACCGATATTATAGTTCTTGGGAAAGGTTCCAAACCATCATATCTGCCTGAGATTCAGATCTGGTTGGTGTCAGGATATTCCAGACTCATCGAGTCTAGGAAGAAAAACGAAAGTTTGCAACACAAATCGACGAGATGACGTTGCGATATTCTCGGGGAATGAACTACGATAGTAAGCTCCAAAACATGAGCTGGTTCTGCTACAAACATGCGAACACGCTGTCCCAGACAAACATGACCACGTGGTAGTCTTATAATAAAACACTACCGAGTTCAGGTGGGGAACCATCAACGAGGATATCAAAATCCTTGCAGAAGGCATGCTCTTAAGAAGGAACTTCTTCTCCTTGAACAAATCAATCAGTGGCTTGGTGTGCTCGGAACACATATGGAATGAAGGTTGCAAGTCTCCAAACCATAGAATACTTCGCACATATGCATGACTGACTTGGGATGATTCCAGAGGAAGCAAAACTAACTTTCTCAAATTCACGGCGGCAACTTTCACCAAATGCACGTGTATAAGAGGAAGTCACTTCTTACATCCGAACATATGCTTCATGAACTAGCATGAAGAAAATGCTTCAAAAGTTTCCAACACTAACTTGTTGTCCAACAAGATCATGGAGGAGATAAGGATGTTGTCAATGGGCTCAACAACAATTCATCTGGGTTTCCTTTTAAAAGGAATTCCATAGTTAAGTGAACAAGTGATAGCATTGGTCAGACCAAAGATGTAAGGGTGTATGCTCGAGGGATCAACCACGAGTAAGACAACATTACGAGCATCGTTGGTACTGATTTGATTTGACGATAGCCCACACTCAAATCAAAGGATTGATAAGACAATAGGTCCAGCAACTGATCATAGGGACCAATCGATGAAGATATCATCGTTCTTCAACACACACTACACCAGAATATCCCTTTGGAACAAACTAAGTCAGGCAAGCTTTTATCTTCCAACTCTCCAAGTTGTTGTCTAGCTTAACCAACTAGCTCCGAGATATCCAACACAGATTCTTGGAGAAAGGGTGGTTCACAAGAACCCAACTTGATCACGAGCCCAACATAACAGTCAGGAAATAACCCGGTAACGCTTCCAAGAAGATATTTGGAAAGTCACGAACCACCGGTATGTTACTAAGCTCGAGAACAATATTGCCTTTCAGGGCAAGACGATATGATCAAATGAGCGAGGACTTGACAAAATCCTAACTCATCAATCGAAATGTGCACCAAGAAGATGGACAAGGTAGCACGATCAATCTTAGAATGATGATTCAAGAACAAACACGTTAAGAATGAGGTTATTGTCCATTTAACTACCAAGCAACAAGGTTGCTAGGAGTATTGATTTCACACATCACGATTCACTTGTCAACATTCCGGTTATAACCACACGGAACCGAGGAATGAGTAATGATGGCGAGAAGTATCACTATACCAAGAGTTCATAGGATGATGTGCAATTCCTATAACAATCCCGATATAAAAGATGGTAATACTCCAAGGTAGAACAGAGTAAAAGCTGGATTAGCAATTTGTTCTGCGGAGCACAACTTCTTTGACCCAATCCTGGATATGGAAGAGGTACTGGAGTTTGTTTCTCCTAGTCACTCCGCGATAGAATGGCTTGATGGACCACAAGAGTAATAGGCATCGATAAACGAACGCACACATACTCTTGACTATCAATTGATAGACGAAGGTCAGTAGACAACTAAAGAGGGACAACTCAAAGGAACATATAACTTTCTGAGTTGTGGATGCATAGATTAGTATGTCGAACCAAGTTCAACATAATTCTTCCGGATAACCCATGCAGAAAGGTTGAGCTGGCAGAGTCACAATATAGCATGGAGAACTCATCGAGAGCACTCTTGTTGTCATCTTTTGGTTCAGAAGAACTCCTGCCAAGAATGGTTCATGGTAATTGGAAGAAGGATGTACCACGAACCTCGAGAACTATCGCAAAGGTTACTAATATCCTAAAGGAACTAGCAAACACTATCAACATGAGGTAAGTAGAGTGAATCTCGGGTTCAAAACCCAGGAGTAGAATACCTACTACTAAGTAGCATCACGGAATGCTTTCGAGAATAAAGGCCAAAATCATCACACTAGGACACAAATCATTGCTAGATTACTAGGTGACTCCCTAAAACACCTAGGGTCATAATAATAGCTCCAACATATATGTCAAGGCAATAAATTACCTCAACGCATCGGTTAGTGTGCTTATTCTGAACATAAGGGACATCGGGAACGGAAAGAAAGGATTTGCAAATGCATCAGACTATTTAGAAACCTGGGATGACTCGGACAGCATAACGGCTGTAAATGCTCAGAAAAGATTTGAGACATACTACAAAATGGTGGCATAACCACTTAGAAGCACAATATCAAGGTTCCGAGATCAACGATTAACATACGGAAGTAGTAGGAACTGAACTGAGACTTAAATCCAACAATCTTATAAGTCTTCTGATTAGTAACACGTGATCCTAATAGAAAGAAGAGATAGCCTAGTTCTTAATCCCCGTAGGAAAGATAAGATGACTCAGATCAGAAGGGAATAAGGTATAAGGAGTAAAAAGAGCCTTACGTTCCATCCCACAATCAATTCCCTTATATAACTAAAGAATTTCTAGACTCAACTTCGACCAGTTTGGCTTGGTAATCCTACAGGCAGTCAAGCTCTGATACCAACGCTGTCAGGACCCCGACTCAATGCCACATCGATCTAGCATGTAACACCTCATATCACTTTGCGGCCTCACGCACGGTTTTCCCACGGGTGTCGCCTTACCTTTGCCCGGGACCGTTTGCGCCTTTTGGCACACGTATATGATAGTGTCGCTAGCATCCATATGATAAGGAGCCCGGGCTGACATGGCTAGTCGTAAACCCAAAGTGGAACAAACTTACAGGGACAGGCATCCATGACCCAGCATCGAACGTGTCGGTCAGCAGCGAGTGAATCCAGGCTGTAGCACTGGGCTAGCAGGACTCCGGTGAACTGGGCTGTAGCGGGCTAACAGGACTCAGGTATTCATCGCGTGACATTTCCCCGAAGGGACAGACACATGAACGAAGAAGGACACATGCCGGCCAGCCTAAGTGTTCCGGAGCAGTAGCAAGCTACCATGGCTCAGTGGAAACACTAGGAGACATTTCCCGGTAAGAGAGGCTACTAAGGATAAACAACTAGATAGTCAGATCCCACACATACCAAGCATTTCAATAACATAAACACAATATGCTCGATATGTGCAAATACAACATGGCATCACAACATGACTCTACAACTCAAGTATTTATTCCTTAGGCTCCAAGGAGCGAGATATTACAAACGGGGGTCTCATGACCCAACATTCAGAGCATACAAATCGAAGCACAAGCGGAAGCTATCATGTCTGAGTACAGACATCTATAAATGAAAAAGGCTTGAAAGCCTGACTATCTACCAGATCCTGCCGAGGGCACAAGATCGTAGCTGAGGTAACAAGCTAAACGTCGAAGTCCACGAGGTACTACTAGCGAGACTAAAGTCTCTCTGCAAAAAACATAAATTAAGCAACGTGAGTACAAATGTACCCAGCAAGACTTACATCAGATCTAACTACATATGCATCATTATCAACAAGGGGATGGTGGAGTTTGACTGCAGCAAGCCAGCTTTGACTCGGTGGCTAACCTGAACTACGACTGCAATGCAACTCTTTGAGGTGGCGCACACGAGTCCACATATTCACCATATCAATACACCACTATGGATCCGCTCCCGTCTCCCTACGAGAACGCCATCCATAGCACTCACGCTTATCTTGCGTATTTTAAAGTATCCACTTCCACTTGTCTATGAATTGATATAAGCAACCCAGAAGTCCTTTACCGCGGACACGGCTATTCGAATAGATGATGTTAACCCTGCAGGGGTGTACTTCTTCACACACGCTCTCACCACTTACCGCCGTTTACACGACATGTACTCGGCAACCTTCAAGCGGAAGCCCAACGTGGGTGTCGGCCATGATCTACCTAAACACTCAAGTCTCTAGTCCAGGTTTATCGCCTATTCGGGTTCCATCCACGAGGAGATCCGACCGGAGTTTCGCTCACAGCCCCAAACGATGTGAACAGGGTTCCCGAGACACCAAACGGGCGCCCGGTACACCGTGCCACGTGCCTACTGCATCACAGCCCACCCCTACGGTCAGCGCTGCGCACGGCCTCCAGCATACTACAAACACCAGAAACTACTTGCAACTCCTGGACAGAGGACAAGGGTGATTAAGAAGCCGAGAGGGTCCATTGGTTTCGGGCCCAATGCGTGGTAGTAGCTGAATCATGGATCACAAACACAGAACTCAGTTCCTGAGGACGGCTGCAATGAGACAACCCACCATGTACTCCTACATGGCCTCTCACCGCTACCTTTACCAAATCGTGTTCACACGCTTAGCTCACACACGGTAGGACATGTTCACACACCTCTGATTCATCCCCGATGAATCAGACCTGACTCAACTCTAAGCAGTAGCAGGCATGACAAACAAGCATGAATGAGTAGGCACAACAGGGCTCAAACAACTCCTACTCATGCTAGTGGGTTTCATCTATTTACTGTGGCAATGACAGGTCATGCAGAGGATAAAGGGGTTCAGCTACCGCAGCAAGTAACAGTTGAATCGGTGTTGTCCTAATGCATTAAAAGAGAGCAGGAGCGAGAGAGTAGGATTGTATCGGAACGAACAAGGAGGTTTTGCTTGCCTGGCACTTCTGAAGATAGCATTGAGTCTTCATCAGTGTCAACGATCGGATCGTCGGTACAACGTCTATCGAAGGGGAACAACACCGGCAAACACAGAAGAAACACGATCAATGCAATGCACAATATGATGCATGCTATGACATGGCAATATGAATGTGTTTTGGGCTAATGCACCTAGCTATGATTTAAATGAAGTTGGTTTGAATACATGATTCAAATTCCAACTCCATATATGGTTATTTAAATGCCCTTTATTTGTTTTGTCCAAAACAGAGGACAAACATTGTTCAAACATGCATGAAAATAGTACAGATGGATTCCTTGAATTTTTCTGATAATTTTTCATATATAATTTATTTAATTTGGATTTACAGTTGAATTTCTATGAATTTTAGAAGTTTATACAATTTTCTGGAATTTTCTGAATAAAGATAAATCCAGAAAACCTATTACTACGTCAGCATGACTTCACGGTGACGTCAGCAAGTCAACGGGCATTGTCCAGGTCAAATCTGACCTGTGGGACCCATATGTCAGTGTCACAGTTAGTTAACAGGGGGTTATCTGCTTAATTAAAGGATTAGGGGGGGTCGGGGCCCACTGGTCAGTGTTAGTGGCTAATTAGGTTTAGTTAATATTTAACTGAAGTTAGCAGGGCCTAGCCCCACTAGTCAGCGACCCTGGGGGGTCAAACCCCAGGTCGATCAGGTCAAACATGCCGGCGACTTGTCGCCGGCGACGACAGAAACGGCGGGGCGGCTCGGGACTGCGATACAGGGAACCATTCGAGGCGCCGTTGGGCTCTACGGAAAGCTGGAGATCCCGCGCATCCAACGGTGCAACCGGGGCGAGCTGGGGTGGCCGGAGCTCACCGGAATGAAGCTCACGGCGGCGCCGGCGTTCGGGTGAACTGGGTTTCGGGGTTAGGGAGCACGACAGGAGGCAAAGAGGGGTGTTACGACCTCCTGGGGTTGCACTGAGCACGGTCGCGTTCTCGGTTGCGGCTCTAGGCAACGGTGGCTACGGCGGCGACATGGTCGGTGGCGAAGAGCTCTCGGCTCCGGTGGATATTGGCGTTAGCGGGAGAAAAAGTGCCAGGGGAGGGAGGGGATCGACGCAGCAGCTCACAGCGGATCGAACGAAGGGGTTGGTGAGCTTGGGGGCGTCCTCGTTGCTGCGAATCGAGCGGCGACCATTGGCGGCGGTCGAGGATGAAGACGACGGCGTGGAGGCGATGCAGAGCTTCCTGAGGGGCTTGGCTTGGTGGGGAGGAAGAGGGGGTCGAGGCAGAGCTCCTGGGCTGCTCAAGGGGACGAGGGAGGGGCCATGGCCGCGGTGGTGCAAGTCAGCGGCGGCAGGCGCGTTCGGTGATGAGAGGGAGGAAGAGCAGAGGAGGGGAATGAGCTCGGCGGGAGAGGGGAGAGGCACCAGAGGGTTTGGGGGAGTGAGGGGGAAGGTGCTAGGCGTCTCCGTGGCGCGGATTAGGACGAAGGGCGGCCTCCAGCGCGAAGCAGGAGGTGGCCGGGGCTCTCGGGCGCGTGCCACGCCTCGGTCCTTCTGGCGAGGAGGAAGACGACAGGGGGGGAGTGGAGATGGGCTGGGCCGATTTCTGCAGCAGGCCGCACAGGTAGGCACCAGGTAAGTGGCCTGGTGGCCTTCTCTCTTTTATTTCTGTTTTAATTCTGTTTTCTATTTTCTGTAGTTTGTTTTGATTTAATTTTAGACACTAAATCATTTTTATTGCTTCTGATAATTATGGTAGGGACTAGTAGGATTATTCCAAATCCCTTCATCAAAGATCAGAATTATTGGACATATATTAATTAGTTAAGAAATATATATCTAATGCAAATAGTTATTTATTTAATTCAAAGGCCCAAAATAAATAACTCTGAGATACCAAAAATATTGTTTTGAGTTTTACCTCTTTGCAATATTTTCAGAGACTAAGAGGAACATTTTCTTGGACTTCTTTGAGAAGATTTTAATGTTGATCATTTTTAGAAGGTTTCTGAGGCTTTGAAAATCCCTCAATTCAAATTTCATTTGAATTAAAACATGATGCTCACATGAGGTCTAGCCTAGTGCATAACAGGACCAGGGATGTGACATGGGAATTTGTTAATGTCCGATTGTAGATAACTTGACACCAGATCCGAATTAAAACGCATCAACCGTGTGCGTAGCCATGATGGTCTCTTCTCGGTGGAGTCCGAGAAGTGAACACGGTTTCTGGGTTATGTTTGACGTAAGTAGGAGTTCAGGATCACTTCTTGATCATTACTAGTTGACGACCGTTCCTTTTGCTCTCTTCTCGCTCTTATTTGCGTATGTTAGCCACCATATATGCTTAGTCGCTGCTGCAGCCTTACCACTTTACCCCTTCCTTTCCTTTTAAGCTTTGCTAGTCTTGATACCCATGGTAATGGGATTGCTGAGTCCTCGTGGCTCACAGATTACTACAACAACAGTTGCAGGTACATGTTTATGCGATGATCATGACGCGAGAGCGATGCTTGCTTGCTTGAGTTCTTCTTCTGCTTCTTCGATCAGGGGATAGGTTCCAGGTCGGCAGCCTGGGCTAGCAGGGTGGATGTCGTTTGAGTTTCTGTTTGTGTTACATTCGTAGTCGGATGATGCTCTTATGTATTGTGATCTTGTATTCGTGTGGCATTGTATGCCTTATGTATGTATCCCCATCTATTATGTAATGTTGATGTCATGATATCCACCTTGCAAAAGCGTTTCAATATGCGGGTCTATCCTTGGTGGGACCTTCGAGTTCCTTTTGGATAGGGTCGCATATTGGGCGTGACAGTCCTGACCCCCCCTCCCCATCCCCTTGCAAGGCCGAGCCTGGAACGAGCCGGAGCAGGCGGCGACGTGGCTGGCCACGGAGCCGCATGCGTAGGCGAGTCCATCACACTCTGTTGCCCCTGTCTATCTTAGGGGTGTGGGTCCGAGGTTGCATGCGTCCCATTTGATGGAAAAACAGAATGTCCACACTGCGCCTGTCAACCAAGCGCACTGCATGCGTTAGCGCGAGGCCGAGCAGGGGGTGGGGAGGGGGCGTCGTGACCCCCCTCCCCATCCCCCTGCGAGGCCGAGCCTCGAACGAGCCGGAGCAGGCGGCGGTGCGGCTTGCCGCGGCGCCGCATGCGTAGGCGAGTCCGTCGCACCCCGTCGCCCCTGTCTATCTTAGGGGTGTGGCTCCGGGGTTGCGTGCGTCCCATTTGATGGAAAAATAGAATGTCCAAACTATGCCTGTCAACCAAGCGCACTGCATGCGTTAGCGCGAGGCCGAGCAGGGGTTGGGGAGGAGGGTCATGACCCCCCTCCCCATCCTCCTGTGAGGCTGAGCAAGGAACGAGCTGGAGCAGGCGGCGACGCAGCTTGCCGCGGTGCCGCATGCGTAGGCGAGTCTGTCACACCCCGTCGCCCCCTGAATATCTTAGGGGAGTGGCTCTGGGGTTACGTGCATCCCATTTGATGGAAAAACAGAATGTCCACACTACGCCTGTCAACCAAGCACACTGCGTGCGTTAGCGCGAGGCCGAGCAGGAGGTGGGGAGGGGGGGGTGTCGTGACCCCCTCCCCATCACCCTGTGAGGCCGAGCCTGGACCGAGCTGGAGCAGGCGGCGACGTGGCTTGCCTCGGCGCCGCATGCGTAGGCGAGTCCGTCACACCCTGTCGCCCCCCTGTCTATCTTAGGGGTGTCGCTTCGGGGTTGCATGCGCCCCATTTGATGGAAAAACAGAATGTCCGCACTGCGCCTATCAACCAAGCGCACTGCATGCGTTAGCGCGAGGCCGAGAAGGGGGTGGGTAGGGGGTCATGACCCCCGCTCCCCATCCCCCTGCGAGGCCGAGCCTGGAATGAGCCGGAGCATGTGGCGACGCGGCTTGCTGCGGCGCCGCATGCGTAGGCGAGTCTGTCACACCCCGTCGCCCCTGTCTATCTTAGGAGTGTGGCTCCGGGGTTGCGTGCGTCCCATTTGATGGAAAAACAGAATGTCCGCACTGCGCCTGTCAACCATGCGCACTGCATGCGTTAGCGCGAGGCCGAGCACGGGGGTGGGGAGGCGGGGGTCGTGAACCCTCCCCATCCCTCTGTGAGGCCGAGCCAGGAACAAGCCGGAGCAGGCGGCAAGGCGGCTTGCCTCGGTGCCGCATGCGTAGGCGAGTCCGTCACACCCCGTCGCCCCCTGTCTATCTTAGTGGTGTGGCTCCGGGGTTTCGTGCGTCCCATTTGATGGAAAAACAGAATGTCCGCACTGCGCCTGTCAACCAAGTGCACTGCGTGCTTTAGTGCGAGGCCGAGCAGGGTGTGGGAAGAGGAGGTCCTGACCCCCCCTCCCCATCCCCTTGCAAGGCCGAGCCTGGAACGAGCCGGAGCAGGCGGCAACGCGGCTTGCCGCGGAGCCGCATGCGTAGGCGAGTCCATCACACCCTGTCGCCCCTGTCTATCTTAGGGGTGTGGCTCCGGGGTTGCATGCGTCCCATTTGATGGAAAAACAGAATGTCCGCACTGCGCCTGTCAACCAAGCGCACTGCGTGCGTTAGCGCAAGGCTGAGCAGGGGGTGGGAGGGGGCGTTGTGACCCCCCTCCCCATCCCCCTGCAAGGCCGAGCCTGGAACGAGCCGGAGCAGGCGGCGACGCGGCTTGCCACGGCGCCGTATGCGTAGGCGAGTCCGTCACACCCTGTCGCCCCCTGTCTATCTTAGGGGTGTGGCTCCGGGGTTGCGTGCGTCTCATTTGATGGAAAAACAGAATGTCCGAACTATGCCTGTCAACCAAGCGCACTGCGTGCGTTAGCGTGAGACCGAGCAGGGGTTGGGGAGGGGGGTCGTGACCCCCCTCCCCATCCCCCTGCGAGGCCGAGCATGGAACGAGCCGGAGCAGGCGGCGACGCGGCTTGCCGCGGCGCCGCATGCGTAGGCGAGTCTGTCACACCCTGTCG
>NC_057801.1:368824694-368825371 GCF_018294505.1 Triticum aestivum | reverse complement strand
CCTCCCCATTGCCCTGTGAGGCCGAGCCTGGAACAAGCCAGAGCAGGCGGTGATGCAGGTTGCCTCGGCGCCGCATGCGTAGGCGAGTCCGTCACACCCCGTCGCCCCCTGTCTATCTTAGGGGTGTGGCTCCGGGGTTGTGTGCGCCCCATTTGATGGAAAAACAGAATGTCCGCACTGCGCCTATCAACCAAGGTGCACTGTGTGCGTTAGCGTGAGGCCGAGCAGGAGGTGGGGAGGCGGGTCGTGACCCCCCCTCCCCATCCCCCTGCGAGGCCGAGCGTGGAACGAGCCGGAGCAGGCAGCGACGCGGCTTGCCGCAGCGCCGCATGCGTAGGCGAGTCCGTCACACCCTGTCGCCACTGTCTATCTTAGGGGTGTGGCTCCAGGGTTGCATGCGTGTCATTTGATGGAAAAACAGAATGTCCGAAATATGCCTGTCAACCAAGCGCACTGCGTGCGTTAGCGCGAGACCGAGCAGGGGTTGGGGAGGGGGGTCGTGACCCCCCTCCCCATCCCCCTGCGAGGCCGAGCATGGAACGAGCCGGAGCAGGCGGCGACGCGGCTTGCCGCGGCGCCGCATGCGTAGGCGAGTCTGTCACACCCTGTCGCCCCCTGTCTATCTTAGGGGTGTGGCTCCGGGGTTGCGTGCATCCCATTTGATGGAAAAACAGAAT
>NC_057801.1:368822968-368824051 GCF_018294505.1 Triticum aestivum | reverse complement strand
GCGAGTCCGTCACACCCCGTCGCCCCCTGTCTATCTTAGGGGTGTGGTTCCGGGGTTGCGTGTGTCCCATTTGATGGAAAAACAGAATGTCCGAACTATGCCTGTCAACCAAGCGCACTGCATGCGTTAGCACGAGGCCAAGCAGGGGTTGGGGAGGGGGGGTCGTGACCCCCCTCCCCATCCCCCTGCGAGGCTGAGCGTGGAATGAGCCGGAGCAGGCGGCGATGCGGCTTGCCGCGGCGCCGCATGCGTAGGCGAGTCTGTCACACCCCGTCGCCCCCTGTCTATCTTAGGGGTGTGGCTCCGGGGTTGCGTGCATCCCATTTGATGGAAAAACAGAATGTCCGCACTGCGCCTGTTAACCAAGCGCACTGCGTGCGTTAGCGCGAGTCCGAGCAGGGGGTGGGGAGGGGTGTCGTGACCCCCTCCCCATTGCCCTGTGAGGTCGAGCCTGGAACAAGCCAGAGCAGGCGGCGATGCAGGTTGCCTCGGCACCGCATGCGTAGGCGAGTCCGTCACACCCCGTCGCCCCCTGTCTATCTTAGGGGTGTGGCTCCGGGGTTGTGTGCGCCCCATTTGATGGAAAAACAGATTGTCCGCACTTCGCCTATCAACCAAGGTGCACTGTGTGCGTTAGCGTGAGGCCGAGCAGGAGGTGGGGAGGCGGGTCGTGACCCCCCCTCCCCATCCCCCTGCGAGGCCGAGCGTGGAACGAGCCGGAGCAGGCGGCGACGCGGCTTGCCGCAGTGCCGCATGCGTAGGCGAGTCCGTCACACCCTGTCGCCACTGTCTATCTTAGGGGTGTGGCTCCGGGGTTGCGTGCGTCTCATTTGATGGAAAAACAGAATGTCCGAACTATGCCTGTCAACCAAGCGCACTGCGTGCGTTAGCGCGAGACCGAGCAGGGGTTGGGGAGGGGGGTCGTGACCCTCCTCCCCATCCCCTTGCGAGGCCGAGCGTGGAACGATCCGGAGCAGGCGGCGACGCGGCTTGCCGCGGCGCCGCATGCGTAGGCGAGTCAATCACACCCTGTCGCCCCCTGTCTATCTTAGGGGTGTGGCTCCGGGGTTGCGTGCATCCCAT
>NC_057801.1:368820406-368821024 GCF_018294505.1 Triticum aestivum | reverse complement strand
GTGTCCCATTTTATGGAAAAACAGAATATCCGCACTGCGCCTATTAACCCAGCGCACTGCGTGCGTTAGCACGTGGCCGAGCAGGGGGAGGGAAGGGGGGTCGTGAACCCCCCTCCCCATCCCCCTGCGAGGCCGAGCCTGGAACGAGCCGGAGCAGGCGGCGACGCGGCTTGCCACGGTGCCGCATGCGTAGGCGAGTCTGTCACACCCCGTCGCCCCCTGTCTATCTTAGGGGTGTGGCTCCGGGGTTGCGTGCGTCCCATTTGATGGAAAAACAGAATGTCCGCACTGCGCCTGTCAACCAAGCGCACTACATGCGTTAGCGCGAGGCCGAGCAGGGTGTGGGGAGTGGGGGTCCTGACCCCCCCTCCCCATCCCCTTGCAAGGCCGAGCCTGGAACGAGCCGGAGCAGGCGGCGACGCGGCTTGCTGCGGAGCCGCATGCGTAGGCGAGTCCATCACACCCTGTCGCCCCCTATCTATCTTAGGGGTGTGGCTCCGGGGTTGCATTTGATGGAAAAACAGAATGTCCGCACTGCGCCTGTCAACCAAGCGCACTGCATGCGTTAGCGCGAGGCCGAGCAGGGGGTGGGGAGGGGGGTCCTGACCCCCTCCCCAT
>NC_057801.1:368819886-368820208 GCF_018294505.1 Triticum aestivum | reverse complement strand
GCCGCATGCGTAGGCGAGTCCGTCACACCCTGTCGCCACTGTCTATCTTAGGGGTGTGGCTCCGGGGTTGCGTGCGTCTCATTTGATGGAAAAACAGAATGTCCGAACTATGCCTGTCAACCAAGCGCACTGCGTGCGTTAGCGCGAGACCGAGCAGGGGTTGGGGAGGGGGGTCGTGACCCTCCTCCCCATCCCCTTGCGAGGCCGAGAGTGGAACGATCCGGAGCAGGCGGCGACGCGGCTTGCCGCGACGCCGCATGCGTAGGCGAGTCTGTCACACCCTGTCGCCCCCTGTCTATATTAGGGGTGTGGCTCCGGGGTT
>NC_057801.1:368818384-368819645 GCF_018294505.1 Triticum aestivum | reverse complement strand
TAGCGCGAGGCCGAGCAGGAGGTGGGGAGGGGGGGGTCATGACCCCCCCTCCCCATCCCCCTGTGAGGCCGAGCCTGGAACGAGCCGGAGCAGGCGGCGACGTGGCTTGCCGTAGTGCCGCATGCGTAGGCGAGTCCATCACACCCCGTCGTCCCCCCGTCTATCTTAGGGGTGTGGCTCCGGGGTTGCGTGCATCCCATTTGATGGAAAAACAGAATGTCCACACTGTGCCTGTCAACCAAGCGCACTGCATGCGTTAGCGCGAGGCCGAGCAGGAGGTGGGGAGGGGGGGTCATGAGCCCCCCTCCCCATCCCCCTGTGAGCCTGAGCCTGGAACGAGCCGGAGCAGGAGGCGACGCGGCTTGCCACGGCGCCGCATGCGTAGGCGAGTCTGTCACACCCCGTCGCCCCCTGTCTATCTTAGGGGTGTGGCTCCGGGCTTGCGTGCATCCGATTTGATGGAAAAACAGAATGTCCGCACTGCGCCTGTTAACCAAGCGCACTGCGTCGTTAGCGCGAGGCCGAGCAGGGGGTGGGGAGGGGTGTCGTGACCCCCTCCCCATTGCCCTGTGAGGCCGAGCCTGGAACAAGCCAGAGCAGGCGGCGATGCAGGTTGCCTCGGCGCCGCATGCGTAGGCGAGTCCGTCACACCCCGTCGCCCCCTGTCTATCTTAGGGGTGTGGCTCCAGGGTTGTATGCGCCCCATTTGATGGAAAAATAGAATGTCCGCACTGCGCCTATCAACCAAGGTGCACTGTGTGCGTTAGCGTGAGGCCGAGCAGGAGGTGGGGAGGCGGGTCGTGACCCCCCTCCCCATCCCCCTGCGAGGCCGAGCGTGGAACGAGCCGGAGCAGGCGGCGACGCGGCTTGCCGCAGCGCCGCATGCGTAGGCGAGTCCGTCACACCCTGTCGCCACTGTCTATCTTAGGGGTGTGGCTCCGGGGTTGCATGCGTCTCATTTGATGGAAAAACAGAATGTCCGAAATATGCCTGTCAACCAAGCGCACTGCGTGCGTTAGCGCGAGACCGAGCAGGGGTTGGGGAGGGGGGTCGTGACCCTCCTCCCCATCCCCTTGCAAGGCCGAGTGTGGAACGATCCGGAGCAGGCGGCTACGCGGCTTGCCGCGGCGCCGCATGCGTAGGCGAGTCTGTCACACCCTGTCGCCCCCTGTCTATCTTAGGGGTGTGGCTCCGGGGTTGCGTGCATCCCATTTGATGGGAAAACAGAATGTCCGCACTGTGCCTGTCAACCAAGCGCACT
>NC_057801.1:368816507-368817177 GCF_018294505.1 Triticum aestivum | reverse complement strand
CCTCCCCATTGCCCTGTGAGGCCGAGCCTGGAACAAGCCAGAGCAGGCGGTGATGCAGGTTGCCTCGGCGCCGCATGCGTAGGCGAGTCCGTCACACCCCGTCGCCCCCTGTCTATCTTAGGGGTGTGGCTCCGGGGTTGTGTGCGCCCCATTTGATGGAAAAACAGAATGTCCGCACTGCGCCTATCAACCAAGGTGCACTGTGTGCGTTAGCGTGAGGCCGAGCAGGAGGTGGGGAGGCGGGTCGTGACCCCCCCTCCCCATCCCCCTGCGAGGCCGAGCGTGGAACGAGCCGGAGCAGGCAGCGACGCGGCTTGCCGCAGCGCCGCATGCGTAGGCGAGTCCGTCACACCCTGTCGCCACTGTCTATCTTAGGGGTGTGGCTCCAGGGTTGCATGCGTGTCATTTGATGGAAAAACAGAATGTCCGAAATATGCCTGTCAACCAAGCGCACTGCGTGCGTTAGCGCGAGACCAAGCAGGGGTTGGGGAGGGGGGTCGTGACCCCCCTCCCCATCCCCCTGCGAGGCCGAGCATGGAACGAGCCGGAGCAGGCGGCGACGCGCCTTGCCGCGGCGCCGCATGCGTAGGCGAGTCTGTCACACCCTGTCGCCCCCTGTCTATCTTAGGGGTGTGGCTCCGGGGTTGCGTGCATCCCATTTGATGGAAAA
>NC_057801.1:368815085-368815621 GCF_018294505.1 Triticum aestivum | reverse complement strand
ACTGCGCCTATTAACCCAGCGCACTGCGTGCATTAGCACGTGGCCGAGCAGGGGGAGGGAAGGGGGGTCGTGAACCCCCCTCCCCATCCCCCTGCGAGGCCGAGCCTGGAACGAGCCAGAGCAGGTGGCGACGCGGCTTGCCACGGTGCCGCATGCGTAGGCGAGTCTGTCACACCCCGTCGCCCCCTGTCTATCTTAGGGGTGTGGCTCCGGGGTTGCGTGCGTCCCATTTGATGGAAAAACAGAATGTCCGCACTGCGCCTGTCAACCAAGCGCACTGCATGCGTTAGCGCGAGGCCGAGCAGGGTGTGGGGAGTGGGGGTCCTGACCCCCCCCTCCCCATCCCCTTGCAAGGCCGAGCCTGGAACGAGCCGGAGCAGGTGGCGACGCGGCTTGCTGCGGAGCCGCATGCGTAGGCAAGTCCATCACACCCTGTCGCCCCCTATCTATCTTAGGGGTGTGGCTCCGGGGTTGCATTTGATGGAAAAACAGAATGTCCGCACTGTGCCTGTCAACCAAGCGCACTGCATGCGTTA
>NC_057801.1:368814235-368815012 GCF_018294505.1 Triticum aestivum | reverse complement strand
TGCATGCGTTAGCGCGAGGCCGAGCAGGGGGTGGGGAGGGGGGTCCTGACCCCCCTCCCCATCCCCTTGCGAGGCCGAGCCTGAAACGAGCCGGAGCAGGTGGCGACGTGGCTTGCCGCATAGCCGCATGCGTAGGAGAGTCCATCACACCCTGTTGCCCCCTGTCTATCTTAGGGGTGTGGCTCCGGGGTTGCATGCGTCCCATTTGATGGAAAAACAGAATGTCCGCACTGCGACTGTCAACCAAGCGCACTGCGTGCGTTAGCGCAAGGCTGAGCAGGGGGTGGGGAGGGGGCGTTGTGACCCCCCTCCCCATCCCCCTGCAAGGCCGAGCCTGTAACGAGCCGGAGCAGGCGGCGACGCGGCTTGCCGCGGCGCCGCATGCGTAGGCGAGTCCATCACACCCCGTTGCCCCCCTTTCTATCTTAGGGGTGTGGTTCCGGGGTTGCGTGTGTCCCATTTGATGGAAAAACAGAATGTCCGAACTATGCCTGTCAACCAAGCGCACTGCGTGTGTTAGCGCGAAGCCGAGCAGGGGTTGGGGAGGGGGGGTCATGACCCCCCTCCCCATCCTCCTGCGAGGCCGAGCGTGGAACGAGCCGGAGCAGGCGGCGACGCGGCTTGCCGCGGCGCCGCATGCGTAGGCGAGTCTGTCACACCCCGTCGCCCCCTGTCTATCTTAGGGGTGTGGCTCCGGGGTTGCGTGCATCCCATTTGATGGAAAAACAGAATGTCCGCACTGCGCCTGTTAACCAAGCGCACTGCATGCGTTAGCGC
>NC_057801.1:368813612-368814194 GCF_018294505.1 Triticum aestivum | reverse complement strand
GCCTGTTAACCCAGCGCACTGCGTGCGTTAGCACGAGGCCGAGCAGGGGGAGGGGAGGGGGGTCGTGAACCCCCCTCCTCATCCCCCTGCGAGGCCGAGCGTGGAACGAGCCGGAGCAGGCGGCGACGCGGCTTGCCGCGGCGCCGCATGCGTAGGCGAGTCTGTCACACCCCGTCGCCCCCTGTCTATGTTAGGGGTGTGGCTCCGGGGTTGCGTGCATCCCATTTGATGGAAAAACAGAATGTCCGCACTGCGCCTGTTAACCAAGCGCACTGCGTGCGTTAGCGCGAGGCCGAGCAGGGGGTGGGGAGGGGTGTCGTGACCACCTCCCCATTGCCCTGTGAGGCCGAGCCTGGAACAAGCCAGAGCAGGCGGTGATGCAGGTTGCCTCGGCGCCGCATGCGTAGGCGAGTCCGTCACACCCCGTCGCCCCCTGTCTATCTTAGGGGTGTGGCTCCGGGGTTGTGTGCGCCCCATTTGATGGAAAAACAGAATGTCCGCACTGCGCCTATCAACCAAGGTGCACTGTGTGCGTTAGCGTGAGGCCGAGCAGGAGGTGGGGAGGCGGGTCGTGACCCCCCC
>NC_057801.1:368811834-368813602 GCF_018294505.1 Triticum aestivum | reverse complement strand
GCCCCCTGTCTATCTTAGGGGTGTGGCTCCGGGGTTGCGTGCATCCCATTTGATGGAAAAACAGAATGTCCGCACTGCGCCTGTTAACCAAGCGCACTGCATGCGTTAGCGCGAGGCCGAGCAGGGGGTGGGGAGGGGTGTCGTGACCCCCTCCCCATCGCCCTGTGAGGCCGAGCCTGGAACAAGCCAGAGCAGGCGGCGATGCAGGTTGCCTCGGCGCCGCATGCGTAGGCGAGTCCGTCACACCCCGTCGCCCCCTGTCTATCTTAGGGGTGTGGCTCCAGGGTTGTGTGCGCCCCATTTGATGGAAAAACAGAATGTCCGCACTGCCCCTATCAACCAAGGTGCACTGTGTGCGTTAGCGTGAGGCCGAGGAGGAGGTGTGGAGGGGGGTCGTGACCTCCCCTCCCCATCCCCCTACGAGGCCGAGCATGGAACGAGCCGGAGCAGGCGGCGACGCGGCTTGCCGCAGCGCCGCATGCGTAGGCGAGTCCGTCACACCCTGGCGCCCCCCCGTCTATCTTAGGGTGTGGCTCCGGGGTTGCGTGCGTCCCATTTGATGGAAAAACAGAATGTCCGCACTGCGCCTATTAACCCAGCGCACTGCGTGCATTAGCACGAGACCGAGAAGGGGGAGGGGAGGGGGGTCGTGAACCCCCTCCCGATCCCCCTGCGAGGCCGAGCCTCGAACGAGCCGGAGCAGGCGGCGACGCGGCTTGCCGTGGCGCCGCATGCGTAGGTGAGTCTGTCACACCCCGTCGCCCCTGTCTATCTTAGGGGTGTGGCTCCGGGGTTGCGTGCGTCCCATTTGATGGAAAAACAGAATGTCCGCACTGCGCCTGTCAACCAAGCGCACTGCAGGCATTAGCGCGAGGCCAGCAGGGCCTGGGGAGTGGGGGTCCTGACCCCTCTCCCCATCCCCTTGCGAGGCCGAGCCTGGAATGAGCCGGAGCAGGCGGCGATGAGGCTTGCCGCGGAGCCTCACGCTTAGGCGAGTCCGTCACAACCTGTCGCCCCCTGTCTATCTTAGGGGTGTGGCTCTGGGGTTGCATGCGTCCCATTTGATGGAAAAAAAGAATGTCCGCACTGCGCCTGTCAACCAAGTGCACTGCGTGCGTTAGCGCAAGGCCGAGCTGGGGGTGGGGAGGGGGGGTCGTGACCCCCCCATCCCCCTACAAGGTCGAGCCTGGAACGAGCCGGAGCAGGAGGCGACGCGGCTTGCCGCGGCGCCGCATGCGTAGGCTAGTCCGTCACACCCCGTCGCCCCCTGTCAATCTTAGGGGGTGTTGCATGCGTCCCATTTGATGGAAAAATAGAATGTCCGCACTGCGCCTGTCAACCAAGCGCACTGCGTGCGTTAGCGCGAGGCCGAGCAGGGGGTGGGGAGGGGGGTCGTGACCCCCGCTCCCCATCCCCCTGCGAGGCTGAGCCTGGAACGAGCCAGAGCAGGCGGCGACGCGGCGTGCCACGGCGCCGCATGCATAGGCGAGTCTGTCACACCCCGTCGCCCCCTGTCTATATTAGGGGTGTGGCTCCGGGGTTGCGTGCGTCCCATTTGATGGAAAAACAGAATGTCCGCACTACGCCTATCAACCATGCGCACTGCATGCGTTAGCGCGAGGCTGAGCAGGGTGTGCGGAGTGGGGGTCCTGACCCTCCCTCCCCATCCCCTTGCGAGGCCGAGCTTGGAATGAGCCGGAGCAGGCGGCGATGAGGCTTGCCGCGGAGCCGCACGCGTAGGCGAGTCCGTCACACCCTGTCGCGCCCT
>NC_057801.1:368780948-368811735 GCF_018294505.1 Triticum aestivum | reverse complement strand
CTTAGGGGTGTGGCTCCGGGGTTGCGTGCGTCCCATTTGATGGAAAAACAAAATGTCCGCACTACACCTGTCAACCAAGCACACTGCGTGCGTTAGCGCGAGGCCGAGGAGGGGGTGGGGAGGGGTCGTTGTGACCTCCCCTCCCAATCCCCCTGCGAGGCCGAGCCTGGAACGAGCGGAGCAGGCGGCGACGCGGCTTGCCGTGGCGCCGCATGCGTAGGCGAGTCCGTCACACCCCGTAGCCCCTTGTCTATCATAGGGGTGTGGCTCCGGGGTTGTGTGCGTCCCATTTGATGGAAAACATAATGTCCGAACTATGCCTGTCAACCAAGCGCACTGCATGCGTTAGCGCAAGGCCGAGCAGGGGTTGGGGAGGGGGTCGTGAGCCCCCTCCCCATCCCCCTGCGAGGCCGAGCGTGGAACATGCCGGAGCAAGCGGCGACGCGGCTTGCCTCGGCGCCGCATGCGTAGGCGAGTCCGTCACACCCCGTCGCCCCTGTCTATCTTACGGGTGTGGCTCCGGGGTTGCGTGCGTCCCATTTGATGGAAAAACAGAATGTCGGCACTTCGCCTGTCAACCAAGCGCACTGCATGCGTTAGCTTGAGGCCGAGCAGGGGGTGGGGAGGGGGGTCGTGACCCCCCTCCCCATCCCACTGCGAGGCCGAGACTGGAACAAGCCGGAGCAGGAGGCGACGCGGCTTGCCGCGGTGCCGCATGCGTAGGCGAGTTAGTCACACCCCGTCGACCCTGTCTATCTTAGGGGTGTGGCTCCGGGGTTGCGTGCGTCCCATTTGATGGAATCTCCATGATTATACTCTTCAAGTGTGCATTCCTTCAAAAGCAAATTCCTCACTATGCACATCTTCAGGGGGAGTTCTTTTATATCTTGCAATCAAATTCCTCAATATTAGTATTAGAACTTCATATGTTTATCCCCGTTGAAAACTTAACCTATATTGTCATCAATCACCAAAAAGGGGGAGATTGTAAGTGCATCTAGTGCCCTTTAGTGATTTTGGTGTATTGAAGACTTATAGGTTAAGGGACTGATGCGTTTGTGAGTGTACACAGGTCTATAAGTCTATGAGGAGTTTGATACTTACAGAGAAAGTCGACCCCTAAAAATGAAGTTCTTCGACTGAAGACTTTGAATTTTTGAAGACTTCCTGAAGACTTTGAAAGTGAAGAAATTGGTGTGACCTTGAAGACTTGACAATCATTCGAGGAACATGAAGCGTGAAGAATTTTGTTTTCATAGTTTCATTTTCTCTTTCCTGAGTTATAGGAAACATCGTACTATTAAAGGGGGTCGAGGAAATACTAAGGAAAATTTTCCATGTGATGCTCAACTCAAAATCCTACACCTACCAATCCCTTCGAGTGAAGCCATTGGAAATCTCATATAGTTCAGTCATACTCTTCAGTGACAGAGACGAAGTTCTTCTGGTCTCTGAGGAATTTGTTCTGACTGAGGAGTTAGTTATTCGCCAGTGCGGATTGCCTACACAGTGAGGAACATGATAGCCCTGAGGAATTTGAGAGTCAAATTTCCGACCGTTGCTGTGCTATGCGCCAGCTGTCCCAAAATATCTACCCACCTAACGGTCATATCATTGAAGGGCATTTATGTCTTATCATGTCGGGCTGCTCCCTAGGCTATAAATAGCCGCCCCCTACAACCAATAGCTGGTTGGCTACTCCGAGAGAAACTGACACTTGTCATTTGAGAGCATCCCATCCTCCGAGGACTTTGAGCGAAAATCATCAAGTGAGGAAAACCCAAACCCAACACACCTACAACCCAAAGTGATTGAGCATCACTGAAGAGACTGATCCTGCATGGATCCGATGCTTGTTACCTTTGAAGACTGTGGTTCTTCCAAACGGTTAGGCGTCATGGTCTAGAGCATCCAAGAGGAATTGTGGATCGCCGAGTGACCTAGTCTGTGAAGGTTTGGAAGTCACCTGAAGACTTACCACGAGTGATTGGCGCGAGGTCTATGTGACCTTAGCTCAAGGAGAATACAATGAGGACTATGTGTTCTCGAGTTTAAGTTCTCAGCCGCTCCAACCAGATGTACAACTGAGACAACAGTTGGAACTGGTCTACCAAATCATTGTCTTCACCAAGCTTACTGGTTCTATTTCCTCAACTCTTTCATTTCCTCATTTCTGTTGTTGTGTGCTTGTTCATATTTGTTTGAAGACTTTCTCAATTTCCTCAGTTCAATTTCTGCAGTCTATCCGTCTTCATCCTGTGTTGTCATGTGCTTACGCTTTATGTACTCTATGCTTGTTCCATTTCATCAGGATGACTATGCTTGTGTTCTGCTATGTTTCCTTTTGAGTACTTATTCCGCTGCAAGTAGTTCTTCATTTAGGAATGAGGAATTCATAAAAATCGCCTATTCACCCTCCTTCTAGTAGATATAACGCACTTTCACTAGATGCATGCTGGATAGCGGTCGATGTGTGGAGTAATAGTAGTAGATGCAGGCAGGAGTTGGTCTACTAATCTTGGACGTGATTCCTATGTTCTGATCATTGCCTGGATATCGTCATGATTATTTGAAGTTCTATGAATTGTTCACCCACCGTTTTCTATTTTTCTTGAGAGAAGCCATTAGCGACACCTACGCCCCCCGGGTCTTCTTTCTCATATATTTGCCTTGCGATCTACTTTTTCCTTGCGTTTATTTTCAGATCTATTAAACTAAAAAAAATACAAAAATACATTGCTGCAATTTATTTGTTCCGCGATCTATTTATCCTATCTACAAATTTACCTCGTCCTTTGCCTATCTTGAGGCGCCATACCCCGGAAGGGATTGACAACCCCTTTAACACGCCGGGTTGCGAAGTGTTGTTATTTGTGTGCAGGGGCTGTTTACATTGTGTTGCTTGGTCTCCTACTGGTTCGATAACCTTGGTTTCATATCTGAGGGAAATACCTACCACCGCTGTGCTGCATCACCCCTTCCTCTTTGGGGAAATACTGACGTAGCTTCAAGAGACATCAAAAGGAATTTCTGGTGCCGTTGCCGGGGAGGATCTTCAACATAACCAGGTTCCTAATCACAAATATCATCTCCTTGCAATTTACATTATTTGCCTCTCGTTTTCCTTTCCCCCACTTCACAAAAAAAATTCGCTTTATTCGCCCCTCTTTTTCACCGATCTCTTGTCTCTAGTCCCGATGGCTAGCGTCCCTACTCCTCCTTTGTCACTAGATTTTGAAGTCCTTTACTGCAAGCAAAGACAGGGAGAAAATTTGAAAGACGCCTGGTATAGGCTTATGGAATCGTATCGTGTTTCCAACCTAAAGGGGGATGCTAAGGTTTTGCTTCGTAATTTTTACATAGGATTAGCTTTGCATCATAGACAACTTCTTGATTTTGCCGCTAAAGGAAATTTTATTGAGCATGATGCAAATGCTGCCTATGAAATCTTGGATGGAATTTTGGGAATTCCTCCTCAAAAGAAGGGGTTTTCCTTTACCCCTGAGGGAGTTCAAATGTTCGACAAACTTGGTGATTTACATAAACATATGGTTGAAATACAGAAATATAATGAACCCCTCAAGCACCTCAATGGTAGTATCAATCGCATGAATACCTTGATTACTCTTTGCAACAATCGATCGGATATTTTGGATCTTAAGATGGTTTCTTTTCGGGAAAATTTAGGGAAGCGTAAAGAACCTCCTGGGTTTGAGAAACCCTTACAAAAGTTGCCAAATCTTCGGAAGACAAAACTTAGATCGTTGCTTTATGCCTAGCTAAGGGGGTAAAACGATAACGCTTGTTGGGAGGCAACCCAATGAATAAAATTTATTTTTGATTTTTGCTTTCTATTATTGAGTGTCATTATGCTACTGTTATGATTGTGTTTTTGTGTTTTAATTAGTGTTTGTGCCAAGTAAATCCTTTAGGATCTTCCGGGGTGATAGTTGTTTGATCTTGCTGAAAAAGACAGAAACTTTGTGCTCACAAAAATAAATATCATAACTCACAGGAAAGAGATTTTTCCCTGATTATTTTTGAAGAATATTAATATACAAATTATGCTGGTCTTCCTAATTTTATAGAATTTTTTGAGTTACAGAAGTATTCAAAAGTTCCAGATTACTACAGACTGTTATGTTTTGACAGATTCTGTTTTCTTTGTGTTGTGTGCTTATTTTGATGGCCCTATGGTTTTCTTTGATGAGTTTTTGCCATAGAAAAGTTGGAATACAGTAGATAAAATCCAAAAAAAAAGAATTTGTTTGACGCAACACTTATAGTAGTGGTTTGCTATCTTTTACTAACAGATCTCACAAGGGTTTTGTTGAGTTTTGTGTGATTAAAGTTTTTATGTTTTGGGTTATCTTATGATGGATGAAAGTAGGATAGAAGAGCCTAAGCTTGGATATCCCCCGGCATCCTAAGCTATTATCCAAGAATGAGAAACCAAATAAGCTTGGGGATGCCCCCAAGTGGCATCCCCTCTTTCTTCTAACGACCATCGGTATTTTACTCGAGACTATATTTTTATTCAACATGATATGTGTTTTGCTTGGAGCGTCTTGTATGATATGTGTCCTTGCTTGTTTTATTTTGTGTTTTAAGTCATAAATCCTTGCTGGACACACCTATTTGAGAGATCCAATATTATGTCATGACTTGTTAGAATTGCTCTCTATGCTTCACTTAAATTTTTATGAGCAATGGACTTGCTCTAGTGCTTCACTTATATCTTTTTGAGCACGGTGTGCTTAGTATTTTTTGAAGAAATTCTCTATGGATTCACTTAGATTTATTTGAGAGTTATTAAAATTTTGAAGAAATTTTCTCTTGCTTAACTTAAATTATTTTGAGAGAAATAAAATATGTTATGCTCATGATCTTCACTTATATTTGTTTGAGCTTATGAAAAGCAACACATGAAAATTAGTCCCAAAGTGATAGATATCCAAGAAGGATAAAGAACGAAAGAAAAATATGTCATGAAGATCATTGGACAAAATAAACTTGATTATTAGCAATAGTTTTGAGATATGATGATGTGATATGTGAGTTATGTAGGTGAGTAATTGTGCTCTCGTAAGAATATTGGTGTTAAGGTTTGTGATTCCCTATGCATGCACGAAAGTCAATAATCATGCAATGAAAATTATATGATACTTGTGGTGCATTATTTGGTGTTAATTATGCTTAATTCTTGCTTATGATATCATTCGTTTCTTGGTTGGTCACTTCTCAATCTTTTTGCTAGCCTTCATTTTGCACCAAGTATGACCTCTACTTGTGCATCCAAAATCCTTTAAACAGTTTTTGCACATGAGTCAACTATATCTACCTATAAGCGGTATTCTTTTCCGGTTCTAAGAAAATTAGCATGTGCCATCTCTAATTTCCAAAATGAACTTCTCTTTTGTGTGTTTGTTTTGCTCGCGGAACGGTAACACGTAGCTAATATTTTCCATGCTAGATGTGTTATTCTCATGATGAGTGTTTATTCACTTGTCATTGCACGAGAGTAAGTGTAACACCTCGGATGTAACTTTCCATAATTGTAACTCCAACTCTTGCCATTTCCGGCTATGTGTTTTGATATTTCCTTCGTGGTTGGGTTTTTGTCTTTTGTTTTGCATTTTTTCATGTTATGCATCTCATCTCATAGCATCATGAGCACTGCATCCGCATGTTTTCATAAAACTCAACTAAATAAATTGCATGGATCTTCGATCCATTTGGGAATTCACATGATGATTTCTATTTATAACATATCATCTCGATATTTGAGGGAAGTATATTGAAATATTCCATTAGTTTGGAACCACCCTCAAACACACCTGCAATTTAGATTATATGCCTTTCATAATTTCCTTTCCAACCTTCTCCAAACCCTATGCCCAATTCTTTCCCTAACCTTTGCTCTTCTCTCTTTTTATCCTTCCTTTTTTCTGTAAGAGAAGAGAAGCAAGGAGAGGGGGAGTCGAGCAGCTGCACTAGTTGGCCCAAGGCCCAGCCGCAGCCTACCTAACCCAACCCTAGCGATCTCCTCCTCATCCCTTGCTCTCTCCCTTGTTCCCCTCCCTGCGCTGCTCTCGGTGGAAACGACACCTATGGGATCACTGGAATCCCTACTACGGTCGGCGAGCGCGAGGTTGTGTAAAGAGCAGGTCTAGGAGCCAGCACAAGGATCGTTTACCCAGGTTCGGGCCGCGAGGATGCATAATACCCTAGTCTTGCTTTGGTGTATATTTGAGTGTTCTTGTGTTCTTGAACTAGCTACGACACGTGCATAGTCCAAAAGATCTGAATCCCCCTCTAGTATGCCTTGGGCCTCCTTTTATAGAAAAAGGGGACGCCACAGTGGCACACATGAGGTGGAAAGGTGTACAGTTGCTGAGCTTATCGCCTGTCATTCCGGGACAAAACACAATCAATGTGCTCCTTAGGTGTCCCCTTGCTTTATTGGGGATGGTAACAAGGCCCGTCCCGTCCGTCGCCGCCTCGCCTTGCTTCGACACGCATCCAAGCCAACGAGGCGTGCAGCGCCATGTAGGCTGGCAGGCTGCTGAGCTGGTGCGGTGGCAATGTCTTCACGAAGATCTGCATGCCAGCACGCAGGTGCTTGCTGAGTTGGTCTAGAGGCCGCACGTCACCACGCAGGTGCTCGCCTAGCTAGCTAGGCTGGCAGTTGCATGGGAACGGAGGTGGAGTCTTGGCAGATGTGGGCCTCGCCGCAGCCCCGTTGATGTGCTCAGCAAGGGTCTTGCCGAGGTCTTGGCAAGGGTCTTGCCGTGACATCGTGGTCGTCCCTAGCAATGATCTTGCCGGAGGTCCCGTGCATTTTCTCGACAAGGATTTTGCCGAGGATCATCGCCTTCTGGTCTTCATCTGATCTTGTATGCTTATGATCTTCACAAAGATCTGCATACCACCATGGAGGTGCCTCCCGAGCCTTGGTCCCAATGTGGTTGATGGCATTGGAACCCTTGGGCTCAAGGGTGGCGTGCTCCGCTGGCGCTGGGCAAGTTGCCCCGGCATGGGTCTTGAAGGGGGAGCCTACCTTGCTCCCTTGCCTTTTGTGTCTCTGGTCTTGGTGATGCTCTGGACGTCTTGCGCCTTTAGCTTCCCTTCTCTGCCTGCTAAGTGTGGCCACGAGCGCGGCTCTGACTGCCCATGCACATGTAAAGGGGTACAAAAGGAGAGCCCCTACTTTTGTACACCGACAGGAGCCCCAGGGCCTGGGCCACACATAAGCGTGACACGTTGTTGGGCTAGGCCTAGAATGGTGCACGGGCAGGCGGGGTAGATTTTTACCATGGTAACTTCTTCATCCGTTGCGCTTCCCCATGACCCGCGTCGAATGTGTAACATGGAGGGTCGTGCGTGACGGGGGGGGGGGGTCATGCGTGGGGCGCGTGCTGCACGCATGCATCATATCGCAGTGAATGGCAAAGAGGTGGCCCGTGCCTTCCCCATAAAAAGGAAATAACCGCAGGCGCGCTGCTCATTTACTCCCTGCGTCTCTCCCAATCTCAGGACCATCGTTCATCTCTTCTTCCTCAGGTGAAAGATTCAAAGCTCTTGCTTCTGCTTGATGCCACTGTGCCCCCATTGCTCTTGATCCTTCGCCTCCTTCTAGCCGCCACTGTGCCGGGGAGAGGGAGGTGTCAGAGAGCGAGGCGGCGGTGCGGCGGATGCAGTTCGCCTACTTCGCGTCGACGGTCGATGCGGTCCACCTCAAGGACTTCTTCTGGCCCCTGTGGGGGAGGAAGACGACAGGGCACCCTGCCACGCACGTCGTCCCCGCCGATTGCGCCACGGCCGGCCGAAATCGGTACCCCTTTTTCGTTGATTTCTTCTCTTGCGGGCTCTGCCCCCTTTCTCTGACTTCTTCAACAACCTCATGCACACCTACGTCTTCCGTCTTTTGGATCTCATGCCGAACACCATGGCATGCATGGCTCTCTTTTCTCACCTCTGTGAGGGCTTTGCCGGGGTGCTCCCCAGCACAGCGCTCTTCCGCCACTACTTCTCCCCTCGCATCCAACCAGGGGGCACCATCTCCGGGAGCATCTCCTGGATCCCAAGGGCCCAGGAGAAAGGCACGTATCCAGAGGTTGCCCAGAAGGAGAGGTGGGAGGAGTAGCGGGGCCGATGGTGCAGGATCGAGGAGAAGGACACGTCGGAGTTCTTCCAAGTTCGTCAAAGCCCGCTGACCCACCGCGGGGACTAGAGCGACCTCGACACCAACGACGAGAAGCTTTCGATCGCCACCACCAACATCCATCGCCTCACCATGGCCGAGCTCACCCTTGAGATGATTGGGGAGGACTTCATCTGCCGCCGAATCACCCTGCTGCATAACAAGGGGAGGCCGGCCTGGGACTTCAGGAATGCGGCTGACATCATGAGGCTCCGCCTTGGCCTGAAGCATAACTACATGGTGATGGGACACGCCCATTTCTGTCAAAGGCTCTTTCAGCTCAAGGTGTACAGCGACGGCAGAGTGGAGAGGACCGCCAGGGCCGCGAAGGCCGGCAAGGCCGTCAAGGGGCCCCTGTTTGGGTTGCCAGCGGGTGTGTTCCCGCTGAGCAACAACTCTTGCCAGTCTGCCATTATTTCCATAATGCCGGACTTCAACGCGCACGACCTCAAACCGTCCTGGGCCGAGCCCCCGACATGCGAAGTGTAGGAGTTCTTCGACAATTTGTCAGAGGGTATGACCACGACGAGCCGCTGCTCATCCAGGACACCACCGAAGAAGAGATGGACTACATCACCGCCAGGGTGGCGGAGGCGGAGCTTGCCAGGGAGGCCGGCAGCGCTGGCGGCATGGAGGACGAGGCCGATGCGACCGCGGAGGAGAGGGAGCTCGCCCAGTGGGCGGGGTCTGCCGGGGAGGCCAGCGGCATCAACACCGAGGCCCCCCTTGTTGAGGATGTGGTCGAGGAGTCGAACGAGGAAGAGGCTAAGGCTGACAACCCTCTGACCACGGGAAAAAAGAGTTCCTGCAGCGGGCCAGCTTTGGCGAGCCGGTCCGACCTGGCAGGACCGAACTACGGCAAGAGGTCCAGGGGAGTTTGTGTGCCTGACGAGGGCAGTGGCAGCGAAGAAGGTGGTGAAGTCCACGGTGGCAAAGAGGAAAGCGTCTGCCTCTTCTTCGTCCAAGCGATGCTGGACTCCATCCCCTTCCCCTCCTCCCGCAGATGTCAACACGGATGTTGTCTTTGATTTTGGGTCTCTCAGCCCAAGGAGGAAAAGGAAAGCGGCGGAAGAGGAGGTGGAGGACGAGTAAGTATCTTGCCCTTCGTCATCTCCATCCTTTCAGAACGCGCCGCTTTCCTTGACTTGTTTTCATCTTCGCAAGGACATGGAGATGCTGGCCCAGAGGGTGGTGAAGAGGGCCAGGGCTTCGACGGGTGACCAACCCCCGGCGGGCGCTTCGCACACGCCGGTGGTGGAGATCAGCCCAGACAACAGGCCCCAGAATAGCCCCCATCTCAGCCCCAGCGTGCGTTCACCACTCACTCCTCATCAACATGTGTTGGGGTACGATCCCTTGGCACTTACCTTGCCATGGTTGTAGGAGGAGGGCGGCAGCAGGAGGAGCCACCGAGGGCCACCCCCAACACGCCACCCCCATCAACCATGCCGCCCCGAGGGGCGTCCCCAGCAAGGGCGCCAAGCATCGAGCCCATGCGCATGGAGGAGAAGGAGACTAACTTGGGCGTTGGTGGCTCCGTCTCGGCAATGGATGTTGGCGGGGAGGGGGCCACTTCTTCCCAGCCCGGCACGGGTAGGTTATTTGCTTTCTATCCCGGTTCTTTCTTCTTCTGTTTGAACCTTGGTCTTGCCTTCGCCTCATTCCCCTTCTCGGTATCCAGATCCTCCCTCGGTGGACCGGGAGGGCATCGACGCCGTCATCGAGGAGGTCGCCAGGGATGCTGAGGCCGAGGCCGACAAGATCGACGCCGAGGAGTCCGCCAAGACTGCTGCTAAGGATGGCGCCAATGGGCCTGCCGGAGAGACCAGCAAGGCTGCTGCCGAGGAGGCCGGCAAGGGCACCGCCGAGGAGGCCGACAAGGCTGTTGCCGAGAAGGAGGTGGTCGACGATCAACCCTCCTCCTCCGTCGCCTCTGGCTCGGGTAGGTACTTGAAGGTGGGCGACGACCTGTTCGTCCACCTTCCAGGGACGGCGGGCACCATGGCGCCGGCCGAGGGCGAGGTGTTTGACGACGAGGCGCTCGCTGCCGCCGGGCTCTAGGTTGTTGATGAACTGAGCGCCGATGGTGGCGGTCAAGAGGAGCTGCTTCTTTGGGCCATGAGCACCGACTTCCATAAGCTCCAGGCGCTCCACCGCGCCCGTCTAGACAAGGTGAAGCCTAGGGTGGCGGCGGCGGACAAGGCGGAGACGAACCTTGAGGAACGCGTCACTGAGACGCAGGCCTGGTTCTGCCAGACCCACGAAGAGCTAAAGGCTGCCCAAGATCCGCTGGCCGAGCGCAAGCAAGAGCTCATCTTGAATCAGGCCGACATCGAGAAGGTCTAGGAGGCGGCGACGGAATAGGCTGCCAGGGCCGAGGAAACCCGACACCAGCACCAGGCCAAGCTGAACTCCTAGGAGGAGAACCTCGCCGCTCGTGAGGAGGTGCTCGCTGCCGCACTCCGAGGCAAGGATGAGGAGGTCGAGAAGCTCGTCGCATGGCGAACCCAGGAGATGGAGCAGAGGCACAAGGAGGCACTCGATGCTCAAGCCCTGGTTTAGGACGACAAGGTGAAGGAGCTGGAGGTGGAGCGGGACGACCTGAAGAACAAGGCCCTGGAGCTGGCGAAGGAGAAGGACACGATCAGCTACGCCTTGACGGAGGCGCAGGCCGCAGTCCTTGACAAGGCCGAGATACTCTCCCAAGCCAATGGCTCCATCAAAGACCTGAAGCTGAAGCTGGAGGGCCTTGAGGGGACGCTTTCAGAGGTCAGGGCCCGGGAGGAGACCCTGACCAAAAATCTGGAGAAGGAGAGGCAGTTGTGGAGGAATGACGCCGCCAACCACGAGGATTACGTGAAGGGCGAAAACCTCTAGATCAGCCGCCTCGCCGACGTCACCGGTAGGATCACCACGAAGCTGGCTGCCATGGGGATGCAGAACGTGAGGTACGCCACGAAGCCGAACGTGAGTCCCAACGCCAAGCTGACCCTGTTCTTCGAGGGTGTTCTTGGAGCCTTGGAGCAATTTCGCTCTAACAGAGCGAGCTGTCTAGCCAATGAGGTCCGGCAGCTTTGCCGGGGCGCCCTGACCAAGGTCCGGAACCCCAACCTCTACTTCGACGCCGCGCTGGAGAGCTTGCCGGAGGGTATGGACCTCGCGACGCTCGAGGAGTGTATCCAGCCCATCATTAGCCACGTCGACGGAATTTAGAGGGTTGAAGGCCAGCGCCGGGACTAGGCAGCCCGTTTCTCATCGCTGCTGCAGGTTCACGACCAAGACAATTTTTATCTTTAGTTAGAACTGCAGCAACAACTGATGTAATATAACTCTGCAGTACTTTGAAACGATGCATCTTATTTTCCAGTTTGACCTCTCTTTGCATGTCCACCCTACGTTTAAATTGGGTAGGCTTGCCGGCGCGTAAACCCAAGCCACGGTGCCTCAAGGACGGATTCCCAATAGCCTGCCAGGTGTGCTTGCTGCCAGGCGAACCACCTTACCGTTCTCAGCGCAACCGCTCAAACTATTGTGCGGACTCAAAATAGAACGAGAGCGTTGCCAATAGCGGAAGGCTACCCTGCCATTCTCGACGCAGCCGCTCGAACTGTTGAGCGGACTCGAAATAGAACAAGGGCATTGCCAATAGTGGAAGGGCCCCGTTGCGTGCAGGTTTCTCATACAGAGGGAAAGATCTCCAAGGAGAATAATCGTATATAAAAAGAATTTCTCAAAGTTTTGCGTGACTTAGCTTTTCTGTCGTTGCACGAGCATTCACTGCATCCGCCTTCTTCCTTGGAAGCCATGGCGATGAAGAACTGCTAGACTAACTGCTAGACCAGATTTTCAGAACTGCGCCCCCTACCTGGCACGCCAAAGATGTCGCTGGAAACGACACCTATGGGATCACTGGAATCCCTACTACGGTCGGCGGGCATGAGGTTGTGGAAAGAGCGGGTCTAGGAGCCAGCACAAGGATAGTTTACCCAGGTTTGGGCCGCGAAGATGCATAATACCCTAGTCCTGCTCTGGTGTATATTTGAGTGTTCTTGTGTTCTTGAACTAGCTACGGCATGTGCGTAGTCCAAAAGATCCAAATCCCCCTCCAGTATGCCCTAGGCCTCCTTTTATAGAAAAAGGGACGCCACAGTGGCACACAGGAGGTGGAAAGGTGTACAGTGGCTGAGCTTATCGCCTGTCATTATGGGACAAAACACATTCAATGCGCTCCTTAGGTGTCCCCTTGCTTTATTGGGGACGGTAACGAGGCCCGTCCCATCCGTCGTCGCCTCGCCTTGCTTTGACACGCGTCCAGGTCGACGAGGCGTGCAGCGCCATATAGGCAGGCAGGCTACTGAGTTGGTGCAGTGGCAGTGTCTTCACGAAGATTTGCAGGCCACCACGCAGGTGCTTGCTGAGTTGGTCTAGAGGCCGCACATCGTCACGCAGGTGCTCTTCTAGCTGGCTGGGCTGGCAGCTGCATGGGAATGGTAGTGGAGTCTTGGTAGATGTGGGCCTGGCCGCGGCCCTGCTGATGTCCTCGGCAAGGGTCTTGCCGGGGTCCTGGCAAGGGTCTTGCCGTGACATCGCGGTCATCCCTGGCAAGGATCTTGCTGGAGGTCTCGTGGATTTCCTCGGCAAGGATCTTACTGAGGATCGTCGTCTTCTGGTCTTCATATGATCTTGTATTCTTATGATCTTCACAAAGATCTGCATACCACCATGGAGGTACCTCCCAATCCTTGGTCCTAATGTGGTTGATGGCATTGGAACCCTTGGGCTCAAGGGTGGAGCGCTCCGCTGGCGCTGGGCAAGCTGCCTCGGCAAGGCTCTTGCCGGGGCTGTGGAGGCTGCACCCCTCCAAGGGTCTTGCCGGGGGAGCCTACCTCGCTCCCTTGCCTTTTGTGTCTCTGGTCTTGGCGATGGTTTGGTCGTCTTGTGCCTTTGGCTTCCCTCCTCTGCCCTGCTAAATGTGGCCACGGGCGCGACTCTGACTGCCTGTGCACAAGTAAAGGGGTACAAAAAGAGAGCCCCTAGTTTTGTCCATCGACAGCCACCACACGCACGGGAACAGCTCCCGGTCCCCTCCTCATCGCCCTCGCACCCCTCGCCCATGGTGTGTCGCCTCCTCTACTCACGGCCACCTCGGCTGCAAGCACCAGCAGTTGCACTGCCCGTGTGGCTTCGGCTCTTCGACCCTTCTCTGCGTCGCCACCTCGCCATGGAGCCGCGCCCGTTCGCCTCCTCCCTTGACCGCGCCAGCCACCGGAGCCATTGTCGGCTGTCACCCCGTCGCCGCTCCATTCCCAGCCATCCCCCTCTTCATCAACTGCCAGGAGCACTGCTGCCTCTCTTCCTCGCCTCTCCAGCCTCATCGACCCGTGACATGGCCCCGACCTCCTCTGCTCGCTCGTACCCCTACCCCGCGTGCACCACCTTGCCTGCTTGCCATGGCCGCAGCCACGGAGTCCAGCCAATCCTTTGCTCTAGCCCTCGAGCCGCACCTCCTGAAAGTCGCTGCCTCGGCTGCTTCTCCAAGCGTCGCTGTTCGTTGTCGTTATCACCATGGGCCCCGTGTTGGCACTGACCACCACCATCGCCTCCTTGCTGCTACCTACCCGAGGTCACCTGAGGCCCTTGTGTTGCTTCGTTTTGGATCATCAAGACCGGCAAGTTCAACCATGTACCTCTATAGCCATCTTCAAATCACCAAGAGCACCTCCGTCGGTTACGTCCCTGGACTAGTAGCACTTGCACCAAGTACGCCTTCGTCAAGATGCATGCCCGAACAAGCACCATTTATGTGGATTGCTCAAAGTACCTCTACTGTCGTCCGTAGACCCGTGTACCACGAGCGGGAAGTTTGTCTACCGTCGCGTGAACCACTAGTTCCACTACGGCATGAGTACAACTACTTCCACTATGACCCGTGAGTACCATTACTTCCCTCAATGAGATCGAACCGCTCTGAAATGCAAGCTTCGAAGGTATAACGCCGAGATGATCACCCATGGACCGAATGCATGTGTGTTTATGAGATGCTCGTGTTTGCATGAGTTGTCATTGCAAGTTACTCTTTGTTTGCCATGTCGTCGACCTGCGGGGCACCCGGTAGCAGGATCTCTCCCCATCATATTTTGCATGACATGCTCACGCCCACACTTTCTTTTGCACCGGTATCTAAATGAGTTGCCGGATCATCAGAATGTTGCCGTGGCACCATTTCCGTTGTCATTGCCGTGGCAGCCCTTTTGTTTCGCCATGGTGATCAAATGCTTCATAACATGCTCATGTCAACATTTTCATAAAATTGCATATAACTTGCATATGTCGTCCGCATCATGATACATTGAATTGCTAAATGACATATGAGGATTTTCCAGAATTGTTGATTGTTGTTTCCGGCCTCATTTAAACTTGCCTAAATAGTTAGTTTACTTATATTTCACCTCTTGCCATGTTTAACAACATTTAATATTGTTGTGTACCTAAATGAGAGCGAACTAAATAACTCGAATGTGGTGTTTTCATCAATATGCAACTCGTTGCATATTGAGCTCCACTTAACTTGTGGTATTGTTTGTTGCACTTTCCCATGCCATGCCTCTTTAAACCAGACATGCATCATACTTGGTTGTTTATCGTGCCTTGTTTATGTGATGGTTGTTTACCATGTTGTTTGCTTCTTTCCGGTTGTGCTTCTTCTCGATAGTTCCCGTTTCGTTGCGATCGTGAGGATTCATTCGACTACATTGGTTTGACTACTTCATGGACTCGTTCTTCTTCCTATCGGTATTTCAGGCAAGATGACCATTACCCTCGAGATCACTTCTATCTTTGCTTGCTAGTTGTTCGTTCTATTGCTATGTCGTGCTTCCACCACTTGTTTATCATGCCTCCCATATTGTCATGTCAAGCCTCTAACCCACCTTCCTAGCAAACCATTGTTTGGCTATGTTACCGCTTTTGCTCCATGTTGCGTTGTTAGTTGCAGGTGAAGTTGAAGATTGCTCCATGTTGGAACATGCACATGTTGGGATGTCACAATATATCTTATTTTTAATTAATGCATCTATATACTTGGTAAAGGGTGGAAGGCTCGGCCTTATGTCTGGTGGTTTGTTCCACTCTTGCCTCCCTAGTTTCCGTCATACCGGTGTTATGTTCCTTGATTTTGCGTTCGTTACACGGTTGGGGTTATGGGACCCCCTTGACAGTTCGCCTTGAATAAAACTCCTCCAGCAAGGCCCAACCTTTGTTTTAACATTTGCCTACCTACCACCTATACGTTTCCCTTGGGTTCTACACACTCAAGGGTCATCTTTATTTTGAACCCCCCGGGCCAGTGCTCCTCTGAGTGTTGGTCCGAACCGGGCAACCTGCGGGGCCACCTCGGGGAAACTTGAGGGCTGGTTTTACTCGTAGCTTGACCTATCACTACTAGGGAAAAGCCTAGCAGTAGCGCGGGTTTTGGGTCTCTCAGTAGCGCGGGGACCGGCGCTACTAATAAGGCGCTACAGCTAACGTATAGCAGTAGCGCCTGTTGTCCCACGCTACTGCTATACATGAATAGTTGTAGCGCTCTTTACAAAAGGGCGCTACTGATATTATCCGTAGCGCTGTTTACAGGGAAGCGCTACTAGTATGGCGGAGCTACTGCTAAAATTTCCCCCCTCGCTACTACTAGTTTTATTAGTTTTTTTCCTGCATATTTTTTTTGTATTTGTTTTGTATTTGAATAGGCTTTATACAATAATCTTTAGCATATCATACACATAAAATGTAATCATAGCATATACATACAATTAGTCTCATCAAATCATGTCATCATCATAATCATCATCCAACACAAAGTGGTCTCTCGTCATCAATCTCGAAAATAGCGATACAAGTCTCGATTACTTGCAAATACATCGTCATCCATCTAAACAATGATATACGCGAGAAGAGCTATCACTTTGAGTACATGAGTTCGTATCCCTCTCTCGCATTAGCGTGAACCTAAACTAACTACTGCATGTCGCTTGGAAACCGGAAACCGGTACACCTGGGCCTGACACTCTGGCGACTTGTCGTATATATACTCCTGGCGTAGCACTTCTTCGCCATCTATGATCTATGCACCTGCTTCGTCACATGAGTCGATGATATGCAACATATATAGTTGAGCAACAGAAAGAGACAGACTTGGCAAAAATAGAAACAACATATCATAAGCATAAATAACAAAGTTCATCATACCCAAAATGCCCTAACTAGAGTGATTTTTGCTAGTAGAGGAGGAGGACGGTTTAATTACATCACAAATAAAGTTTCACCATGCATAACTCAAAGTTTTGTCATACAGAAAGTATGGACTAAACGGACACATTGTCATATATTGACAATCACTCCACCATGTCGTGCCATCCATCCATGTCAGGGAGATAGTCCTCAAGCTTAGTGAAAGGCTTCATGTCGAGATGCTGAGGGGCTATCCATGTTCGAATGTCTTCCCGCGACATTTGTCCTTCTCCGTAGAACATCCCTGTTTTTCCGACGACCTCCTTCATGATGATTTGGGCAAGTTCGCGCTGGATGTTATAGAACTCAGCTCGAAGTCGATGATCCTCGATATCTCCTATGTCATTTTCCCATTGCAGAATATGGGCATTGCCAGATCTAGGTGACATGTGAAGGATCTGGTGATCCCGTATGTACTCCAGCATGTGGTGTAGGACATAGAATCCATCATTAAGAGAATCGTTCGGTTGCTGGATGCAGCAGAAGTCGGTCTTATGGCTGAAGGGCACCCTGCCGCCCCTTCTCTTCTTGTCCCTAACCTCTCCACCCCTTGCTTGGTAGTAAAATATAGCACTGTCGAGAACATCTTTGATGTGGGTGTAATCCTTTTTGTGAATGTTCTTCGATGAGTCCAAGTAAAGAGCGTGGGAGAATCGGGGGTAGAGGATGATGAGGACGGCGCGCCCGCCACTGCACAAAATAAGTACACCTCAAATTAATTAGCCTCCACCGTGCAAATGAATTATTGAAATCGAAGGAAGGATAGCAGCGCGAATGACTTACATGGGATGAGAAGGCACGAGAATCGCCTCCTTGTCCTTATTGGCGAGCATGAAACTGACGATGTAATCCCTCGCGTATTCACGCTGCTCTGCGCAGACTCCCAAGAAGCCCTCGTGCATGTAGTACGGGTCAGCGACACAGATATGACGTATCTGCTCAACCCCAATGATGTAGTTCATGTGCAAGGCATAAAGGCGGACAAACGTAAAATCCAGCTTCTTCACGTGAAACATGTCAAATATGTAATCGAATCGGAGTAAGAACTTATCCGCGGGGAAGCTGTCGACGTACGACATTTGCCGCGGAACGTTAACCATGTAGAGTGGGTATCCTGGATCTTTCGAGGCGATGAGGCCTTTCTCTACCCGCAGCACATCGTCATGAAGTCTCCTTAGATCGCCGAATCTGGCCCGTAGTGCTGTTGCAGGTAGGATTGGTTGACCGGGGATATGCCATTTATCTGCATCGGGGATATCTATACAGTCCTGAAGCCGAGGCTGCTGAGGCGGCTGGATCATAGAATCAGCTTTTTTGCCTTTCCTCGCTCTCTTCCTAGACTTCTTTACTACCCGAAGGTCGTCCATAATACGTTGAGACGATAATTCAGGCACCGACTCATGATGCTCAAACCCTGAGGAGGCGCTAGTATAGACATACTCTTCAGCACCATCATCATCCTCATCCACATCCATGGCGATGTCATCTGCGACTAATGGAGCCTCCTCCTTACCCCGTCCGCTATCACCCAACCCGACACCCGACGCTAATTGGGTAGGTGGGGTGTTGATGTTCATACCTTGCTCTGGCTGCGTGCTCGTGGGTGAGCTCCCGGCCGCCTCCAGACGAAGCAGACTCTTTGGCCACAACAGGACCCACCCATTGCAACAATCACCAAGCCGCCGCGGGGTCTCGTCGTCATCCCCCACTAGTATTAGAGGAGGCAAATTCTCGTGGCCCGATTTGACACTGGCCACGGAAACCTTGAAGACATTCGGGGGGATCGGCCGGCTGTGGAACAATGGTTCCTTCGGCTCCATTATCGTTGCCTTCCCCACGTCCACCTTCTGTTCGCCGATGGTGTACAATATGGTGCACGGGGTTTCGTCGGCCTGCAAAGAAAAGTCTGCAACGTGAGACATCCGAAAGGCAACGAAAACGGGAGATTATACATTTATATTGAAGGGGGCCGGTGTGACAGATACCGTTAGGGCGTCGAGCTCAGCCAAAGACGAGGCACCACTGAGCATGTCCGGTGCGGGAGTTGGTGCGGGAGCAGGTGCGGGAGCCGGTATGGGAGCAGGTGCGGGAGCCGATGGGGGAGCAGGTGCGGGAGCAGGTGCTCCCAAGAAGTCAGCAAGGGGAAAGTCCTCTGCATTGTTTTCTAGATTTTGCCTTGTCCAAGTGAAAACGCCCGTCACCAAGGAAGTAGACAAATCTGCAAGCACCTGTTTTGCAGCAGCTACCGCTGTTGCGACTGTCTGAGATGATTTCTTCTCAACCGCAATCTCAACCTTCTTGTCGATGTTTTCTTCAATTAACCTCCGTCTTTCCTTTCTCTCCTCCGTGGTCTCACGGTAGTACTTCTTCAATGTGGCGCCATCTCCGACACCGTGCACGCGTCCATACGACGGTCGAGTATCCACCGGTTGTCGTTTCAATATGTTCAACGCCCGGTTGAATGGAGTGTCCCACTTGGGCCTCGCCAATGCCTCAGACGGCGAGCCACTTTTGGCCGCAATCTGGTGCTTCTCTCTCTGCAAAAGGCACAAGGATCGTTTACAAATATGACTAACGTGTGCAGTCGAATTGATCAGAAACTAAAATTACCAGTAGTCTCATGAACTCTGTAGTGACCGGTGTTGTCTTGTAAACCTTCTTCACTGGGTCCCAATGGTGCCGGGCCCTCAGGACGTCACGCTCCTGCGGGACGGTGAAATCCGCCAAGGGGTCTGGGATGCCCAGACTCGCAGCTTCCGCGTCCTCCTTGGCCCATTTGGACCTCTTTCCGCCGTAACCACGGCTTCCGAGGTGGTGGCTCCCAATGTTCCTCTCTTGAAGCCCCTTCATGTACTTAGACTTTTTTTTGGCAGCTTCGGCCTCGCAAGCCTCCTTGAATATTTCAAACTGCTCTTCCGTGATTGTTGGATTATCCTTTAAAATCTCGGAGTAGGGTTCCTTCTTGTTGATGATCTTTGCTTTCACTCGAGTTTTCCAGGCGGCCAACGCGTCGCTAAACTTGGTTATGGCATGTTTGTTTATCTTCTTCATTGCCGGGTCCTTGTCTGGATCTTCATAATCCTTCTCATTCCGGCCAGGGAACAAGAATATCAGGTGAAACTTCTTTAGGAGGGAGCTCCTCATATTTTCTATCTTCTGTAGTTTCTCATCGTTGATGGTGGCGGTTGTCCGTACGATGCAGCCTATTTGATTGTTGTAGCACGCGCGCGCTTCCTCGGGCGCCTTTGGCTCAAAATTGCCGTCGTCCACCTCCGTGACCACCAGTCTAGTAGTCCTAAGTTTGTTAGGAACCCGTTGCCTCTTTGCTTTCGGTTCTACACCCGCTCCGCTCCCCGAGGCAGCACCGGTCTCAGTGCTGGTCTCGATGCCGGTCTGAATCTCAGCGCCGGTCTCAGTCTCAGCACCAGCCTGCGTGTCGGTCTCAGTCCCCGATGCCACCGGTGGGCCCAGCAACAACATCGGTTGATCGTCGATAAGGCTAAAAAATTCGTCTGCCGCCCGGTAGACGTCGTCGCAATCACCAGAACCCTGTCCTTCATCGTTGCTAGCCATGTTTCCTATGATTAAATCTAGTCAATTAATTCTAGACCTAATAAAATGAATAATGACATAAAAAGGCCTATTATTTTGCAGGAATGTTGACTCCTTCCTGGTGTGGCAAATCCCGGGCACTCGATATGTCCTAGTTTGTAGCACAAGTCATGCCGAAATTCACGGAAAATTTCGGCATGACCTTTGCTAAAAAGTGGACAAATCGAGAACCTGAAATTTGCCGGAATAGAAATGAATCAACATTCCGGCAAAACATAGGCCACTCAGCATCATTCCCTGGAAATACCAAAGCCACTTGGGCACAATCAAACAACTTCAATGAAAAGATATAACATGACCACTTCAATGAAAAATAAAATTTGCCTAAATTCTTTTCCTTGAAAAATAGCGGTATTTTCAAAAATCAAAAACCTTTGCAAAATGACCTCACTAAACACTTCTCTGCCTAGGACAGAACCCAAATTATGTTGATCTAGCTATTCCTCTCTCTCACACAAACACACATTATTATCTCTAACCCTTCTCTGCCTAGGACAGAACCCAATTAAATTGCAAAGGAACTCCATTTCTCTAACCCTTCTGACCTAATGCTCTAAAATAAAATTTTCCTCTAACCTAGCCAACCTACTTAACCTAGCTTGTTAATCCAACGAACCTAATTAACCTACCCATTTAACCTAGTTAGTTAATCTAGTTTACCTAGATAATTAACCCTAATTAAACTAGTTAACGCAGCCAGTTCTCTGTCAAAGCCCAAAATAAATTTTTGCACTAATTAACCTAGATAATTAACCTAATTAAACTAGTTAACCTGACTAGTTCTCTGTTAAAGCCCTAACTAAATTTTTGCACTAACCTAGATAATTAACCTAATTAAACTAGTTAACCTAACTACTTCTCTGTCAAAGCCCTAACTAAATTTTTGCCCTAACCTAGATAATTAACCTAATTAAACTAGCTGACCTATGCATGAGAGAGAGAGGAGGGGTGGGGGCTTACAGAGGATGGCTCCGGTGGTGGCGATGGTGGCAGTGGTGGCGAGGGAGGCAGGGGCGTCTCCGGTGACGGCGAGGGAGGCAGGGGCGTCTCCGGTGACGGCGAGGGAGGCAGTTGTGGAGAGGAAGGATCCGGTGGCGTCGACGGCGGCTCCGGTGGCGTTGACGAGGCCGCGCGGCTCCATGGCGTTGGGGGCGGCTCCGGTGGCGTCGACGGCGCATGGCTCTAGTGGCATCGACGTCGGCAGGAGACGGCGGCGAAGTGGGGCAACGGCGAATCAGGGAGACGACGGCGCGCGGGGTGGGTTGAGGGATTTGGGGGAGAAGTGGTGGCCGGGGGGAAACGGTTTTTTGGTTAAGTCAAACTTAGCCGTAGCGCGTTTGGTAAAACACGCTGCTGCTATAGCTATGTAATTTTCTTCCATTTTTTCTTTTTTGTTTCTATAGCAGGGGTCTAGGACACGCGCTGCAGCTACGTTAGCTATAGCGCCTCTTACAAACACACGCTGCTGCTATGCCTTCCTCCGTTTTTTCGCTTTTTCATTTATTTTGCTTTACATTTTATTTTTTCCTTTCTCCTTTTTCTATTTCTTTCATTTTCATTTACTTTTCTATTTGTTTTTCATCTTATTTTATTTCCGTTAGTAGTAGCGCTCTTCTTAGGAAACGCGCTGCTACTTATGCCCTAGCGGTACCGCGTTTCTTCCAAGCCCGCTACTGCTATGCGTAGCCTATCATTCTAGCAATGGGAATATTAGTAGTAGCGCTTTTGCCACTACACGCGCTACTGCTAAGGTTGTATCTGTAGCGCGGTTTTTCTTCAATCGCTACTGCTATCTAGCACTAGCGCCCTTTTTTAACCCGCGCTGTTGCTAAATTTCTGTGTATAAGGTTTCCCCTAGTAGTGTATCCGGTGTGCCCTAAGAACAAGATATGTGCAGCTCCTATCAGGATTTGTTGGCACATTCGGGTGATCTTGGTGGTCTTGTTTTACCATTGTCGAAATGTCTTCTAGCCGGGATTCCGAGTCTGATCGGGTTGTTTTGAGAGAAGGAATATCCTTAAATGGTCGTGAGAGCTTGTGATGGGCTAAGTTGGGACACCCCTGCAGGGTATAAACATTCGAGAGCCGTGCCCGCGGTTATGTGGCAGATGGGAATTTGTCAATATCTGGTTGTAGAGAACTTGACACTTGGCTTAATTAAAATGCATCAATCGCGTCTGTAGTCGTGATGGTCTCTTTTCGGCGGAGTCCGGGAAGTGAACACGGTTTGGGTTATGTTTGAATATAAGTAGTTTCAAGATCACTTCTTGATCACTTCTAGCTTCACGACCGTTGCCTAGCTTCTCATCTTACTCTTATTTGCGTATGTTAGCCACCATATTTGCCTAGCGCTCGCTGCAACTCCACCTCATCACCTTATCTTACCCATAAGCTTAAATAGTCATGATCTCATGGGTTTTGAGATTGCTGAGTCCTCGTGACTCACATATACTACCAAAACAGTTGCAGGTGCCGATGATACCAGTGCAGGTGATGCTAACGAACTCAAGTGGAAGTTCGATGAGGACCTTGGTCGTTACTATTTTTCGTTTCCTGATGATCAGTAGTGGAGCCCAGTTGGGACGATCGGGGATCTAGCATTTGGGGTTATCTTCTTTTCATTTGGATTTGTCCTGGACTATGCGTGTACTCTGAATGATGTATGAATTATTTGTTCATTATGTGAAGTGGCGATTGTAAGCCAACTATTTATCTATCCTTGTTCTTTTACATGGGATTGTGTGGAGATGACCCTTCTTGCGACAAAACCACTATGCGGTTATGCCTCTAAGTCGTGATTCGACACATGGGAGATATAGTCGCACCGTGGGCGTTACAAGTTGGTATCGGAGCCATCCCTGACTTGGGAGCCCCCTGCTTGATCGAATCGCTGACGTTGTCGAGTCTTGAACAAAAAAATTGAGTCTTAGGATTATATAAAGCGGAGAGTAGGATTCTTTTTACTTCTCAGCCCCTTCGTCGCTCTGGTGAGGTCTCCTGACGTAGATGTTTTGACTTTCCTCTCCTCATTTTCACTAAAAAAGTTTTAGGATCACGCGGGTATCTTGGGATCGTTCTGATATTCTTGTGACGAGAACATTGTACTTGGTGCCTCCTGACATTTAGGGCTTGTGGCAGTGTCCCGGGGAGTTGAGCTCCGAGGTGTTGTCGTCACAATTTTATCGTTGCAGTTCTGGAATACCTGAGTTTCCCCGACATCGAAAATCTCTTTTATGCAGCTAGTGGTGAGATAACCTCGATGCCACCTAGTACTGGGGCGGGAGTTCAGGAGTATTGCCATGGCTTGTATAAAGGATGCTTTTCGAAGGTTGAGGTACACGATTTCCGAAGTTTTCTTGGTTATGTGTTGACGGATGGATACAGCTGGATGTAGGGATTGTTTAGTTGGGTGAGATATATTGCTTCCCCTGTATCCCCAACACTAGATTGCATAACCAGAAGGTTTCGGGAGTTTATAGGTGGGAGTTCAAAGAGATCCTAGAATATCTTTCCGACAAATGCATGATATGGGACTAGGTAAATCTCTATCATATGTATTTGTTCCGGCTTATCCTGCAAGCTAAATCCTTTGTTTTGTTTTGTCTTGTGGTATTCGAGTTGCTTCGATTTCAAGTGTTGATCCATACCTTCCCTAAATGGTGTTCTCATATTTCTATGGGAGTGCTAATCCTTCTTGATCATTGAGGTTGTCATGTTAACTCTTTTCCAACCGGTGTGCTTCTCTTCAAGTGGATCCGATCATTTCAACATCCGCAAGATCAATTCTAAGTTTTCTCAACGGTATCCATCCCATCTACCCCAAGTTGCCTTTGTTTTCCCGCCCTCCCACCCTTTTCTTCAAGGACTCAGATTTCTTAATCATGTATCCTTTTATTTGTGAGATGTCTCTTCATTCTTTTCTTTCAATGTTCTAATCCGGTGGATCCAATTCAAGCTTTTGGTGTTGATCATATTCCTTTCCTTGTTGCAAATGCTTTCTCATGCCGACGCACCTCTTAATCATTCACTTCTCGCTATTCATTGGTTCTGGAGTGCTGAAGATATCTCAGAAGGCTCATCTTTTCATTCAAGATCCGTTCAAGTTATTTGGAGATTATTATCTCATTCAAGTCATTTAATTCAACCGGTGCAATCTCTCTTTAAAATCATTTCAACGTTGTTTATCTTGAGTGGGCCATAACCCACAGGTCTTTTCCCAGGATCTTACCTGGCTCTTTTATTTTTTGGAGCTATTCTCAAATATTTTAAAGCTTGACATAAGAATCAATTTTCATCAGTCTTATGCCATCTCTAAGACCGCTTTTAAATTATCTTCATCTTTGGCTCAACCTTTTATCTTTTCATTCATCCGGAGGGTCTCAACAATTTGGTGGTGTTTCCCCTCGTCATTCTCAGCATTTGAAGACCAAAGAAGGATTTCTCCTAAATCTTGGTCCAATCTCTTCAAGATTCATGGTTCTAGCTTGATGCCATCCTCTCATAATTGTTTTCGATTGTGAGAATTCTTTTCAACCATCCGACGCATTTCAGGAGTTACTTCCTTTCTTGATCATCCCAAGGCCATCATTTCTGAATATTACTCATTCTCAGCCTTCAGCTCTTCTTCTCCAAATCTTACTGGTGGATTGTTCAAGTATACACTCTAGTCAGCTCATGATCTCTTCATTCTGATGTATCTAAATCCCCTCAAGTATCTTCATTCATTTTCCAATTCTTCCCGGTGAATTGTTCCTTTGCTACTCTCATTTCCAATTCTTACGGCGGTTTGTTCAAGATTCCTCTTCCTATGTTCTCATATTAATTTATTCTTTGTTTCAATCCTACTGGTGGACCTTCTCAAGTTTACGACATATCTCCCTTAATTCTTTCTACGAGAATAAGTAGTATGCCAAATACATTGCTTGTCATCAATTTAAATTGGTGAAGGATACGCATAACATAATTCTTATTCTTGTTTAATCCAAGTGATTAGTTGTTTCCTTTGGAGTTTGTTCATGAGGAATAAATTCTCGGTTCTAAGATGTTCATATTTTCTTTCTGGAGTTCCAAGTTATCTCGGTTATATCATCGCGAAGGTCCATCTAAATCATTGCAAGGCTCACCTTGTTCTTTCAACTTCTCTTTCTTTCTATCATTTTTTATTACCGGAGTTCTTCACGGAGGTCCTACATGGTGGTTCATCAAATATTTCATTCATTCGCGAAGCATTCTTCAAGATTTTGTTGGAAGAGCTCAAGTATTCTACGTCTTCCATTCCAAAGTGCAATTCTTTCTATATTGTCTTTTGAGATGGTGTTATATCATTCTTGACAATTTCCATTCATGCTTCGTGATTCACATGTTGTCAAGAATGAGGTATTTTAAATCCATCAATCTCTTCCTTGGAGTTATCTTGGTATAGATTTCACTTAAAGCCTTCCCTAAGGAATGTTGCTAATTGTGGCGTCTATCGATTATCCAAGTTTCCACCTATTCTCGCGGTGAAAGAAGTTTTTCATCTCTTTGGTGCTCTCAATCAAATCCGTGGTTTCCATTAGTGGCCGGTTGTCACCTCATAGTCTTGAGGTGTTTTCCATAAGCCCACAACAAGCTTGTGCTTTCGTTGTTGATTTTCTAACAACTCCGTTCAACCCTTCTCCGTAAGGATGTTTTTTTGAAATTCGTCTGTGGTAGAAGTTGTTGTTCTCTTCTCCGTTCTTTTCATTCCACTCTTTTGTTCCGGAGGCATTGTGATGTTGCTCTCTTCACCCATCACCTTGTTTTGGCAAGATCATGTTCTTTTCCTTGCTTATCTTTTAACCGGAGTGTTGTGTCATCTCTTCAAGTTCTTTCCATCTTATCAAGTCTTGCATTTCTTTTCAACCGGAGTGCTGCCCGAATTCGTTCTTCCTTGTTCCTTGTTCATCTCGTTTCAACCAGAGTGGTTTCAATTCCTTCTTGTCCATTGTACTTGTCATTCATAGCTTTGCAACCTCCAAGGTTCACATGGTGTTCCTTGTTTCTATTTTCTACCGCAGTGCTCTCAATTGTGTTCAACTCTGTTGTGTTCTTTCTTTCAACTTTTCAACCTCTCAAGGTTCTTTGGTTTCACTCATTTGTCAAAGAAGAAACTTAGTTTTACCTCTTCTCTTCTTCTTCCATTTCTCTCTTGTGCCATCCTAGATCTCGGGACGAGACCCTCTTGTAGTGGTGGAGTGTTGTAACACCCCGGATGTAACTTTCCATAATTGTAACTCCAACTCTTGCCATTTCCGGCTATGTGTTGTGATATTTCCTTCGTGGTTGGGTTTTTGTCTTTTGTTTTACATTTTGTTCATGTCATGCATCTCATCTCATAGCATCATGACCACTGCATCCGCATGTTTTCATAAAACTCAACTAAATAAATTGCATGGATCTTCGATCCATTTAAATCGAGGGAATTCACATGATGATTTCTCTTTATAACATATCCTCTCGATATTTTAGGGAGCTATATTGAAATAATCCATTAGTTTGGAACCACCCTCAAACACACTTGAAGGTTAAATTATATGCCTTTCATAATTTCCTTTCCAACCTTCTCCAAACCCTATGCCCAATTCTTTCCCTAACCTTTGCCCTTCTCTCCTTTTCTCCTTCCTTTTTTTGTGTAAGAGAAGAGAAGTAAGGAGAGAGGGAGCCCAGCAGCTACACCAGTTGCCCCAAGGCCCAGCCGCAGCCTACCTAACCCAACCCTACAGCTCGCCTCCTCATCCCTCATTCTCTCCCTCGTTCCCCTTCCTGCGCCGCCACACGCACGGGAACAGCTCCCGGTCCCCTCCTCATCGCCCTCGCACCCCTCGCCCGTGGCATCTCGCCTCCTCTACTCACGGCCACCTCGGCCGCAAGCACCAGCAGCCGCACCGCCCGTGTGGCTTCGCCTCTCTGACCCTTCTCTATTTTGACGCCTCACCATGGAGCCGCGCCCGTTCACCTCCTCCCTCGACTGCGCCGGCCACCGGAGCCGTTGCCGGCTATCGCCCCGTCGCCACTCCATTCCCTGCCATCCCCCTCTTTGTCAACTGCCAGGAGTGCTGCCGCCTCTCTTCGCCGCCTTTCCAGCTGCATCGACCCGTGCCATGGCCCCGACCTCCTCTGCTCGCCCGTACCCCTACCCCGCATGCGCCGCCTTGCCCTCTTGCCATGGCCGCAGCCGCCGAGTTCGGCTGCTCCTTTGCTCTAGCCCTCGAGCCGCACCTCCTGCCAGTCGCCGCGTCGGCTGCTTCTCCGAGGGCCGCTATTCGTCGTTGTTATCTCCACGGGCCCCGTGCTGCCGCTGACCACCACCATTGCCTCCTTGCTGCTGCCCACCCGAGGCCCTTGTGTTGCTAAGTTTCGGATCATCAAGACCGGCAAGTTCAACCATGTACTTCTACATCCATCTTCAATTCACCAAGAGCACCTCCGTCGGTTACGTCCCTGAACTAGTACCACTTGCATCAAGTACGCCTTCATCAAGATGCATGCTCGAACAAGCACCGTTTCCGTGGATTGTGCAAAGTACCTCTATCGTTGTCCGAAGACCCGTGTACGACGAGCAGAAAGTTCGTCTACCGTCGCGTGAACCACCACTTCCACTACGGCACGAGTACAACTACTTCCACTATGACCCACGAGTACCACTAATTCCCTTGACGAGATCGAACCACTCCGAAATGCACGCCTCGAAGGTATAACGCCGAGACGATCACCCGTGGACCGAATGCATGTTTGTTGTACAAGATGATCGTGTTTTCAAAAGTTGTCATTGCAAGTTCCTCCTCATTTTCCATGCCGTCGACCCGTGGGGCACCCGATAGCGGGATCTCTCCCCATCATATTTTGCATGACATGCTCATGCCCACACTTTCTTTTGCACCGGTATCTGAACGAGCTGCCGGATCATCGAAATGTTGCCGTGGCACCATTTCCGTTGTCATTGTCGTGGCACCCCTTTTGTTCCGCCACCGTGACCAAATGCTTCATAACATGCTCATGTCACCATTTTCATAAAATTGCATATAACTTGCATATGTCATCTGCATCATGATATCAACATTTAAAATGCTTAAATTTGTGTTTGCATTGAATTGCTAAATGACATATGAGGATTTTCCAGAATTGTTGTTTGTTGCTTCCGGCCTCATTTAAACTTGCCTAAATAGTTAGTTTACTTATGTTTCACCTCTTGCCATGTTTAACAACATTTCATATTGTTGTGTACCTAAACGAGAGCGAACTAAATAACTCGAATGTCGTGTTTTCGTCAATATGCAACTCGTTGCATATTGAGCTCCACTTAACTTGTAGTATTGTTTGTTGCAGTTTCCCATGCCATGCCTCTTTAAACCGGACATGCATCATACTTGGTTGTGCATCGTGCCTTGTTTATGTGATGGTTGTTTACCATGTTGTTTGCTTCTTTCCGGTTGTGCTTATTCTTGATAGTTCCCATTTTGTTGCGATCATGAGGATTCGTTCGACTACGTTGGTTCATGTTAGGAGCTAGGGTTCTGCCCGGTCTTGGCCGTAGGCAATAGGGGAAGGAGGGGGCTGGACGTGGCGATGAACGGCCACGCCGGCGGCTGGGCGCCGTCGCGGGAGAGGAAGATGGCGGCGGCAGCGCAAGAGGCAGGGGGGCTAGGGTTCCGGCTCCTCTGGGAGCCGGGCAATAGAGATAATCTTCTTATTGCTTAATTCCAGAAAGAGTCTTACAACCTATATTTATAATCTAGATAACTTGCATAAGAATTAACCTAAGATAACTTGCATAAGAATTAACCTAAGATAACTTGTGGGCTAAGATTTCTCGGTGGGCCTCTACGACCGTAATAGTTCGACTACTTCATGGACTCGTTCTTCTTCCTATTGGGATTTCAGGCAAGATGACCATTACCCTTGATATCACTTCTATCTTTGCTTGCTAGTTGTTCATTCTTTCGCTATGTCATGCTTCCTACCACTTGTTTATCATGCCTCCCATATTGCCATGTCAAGCCTCTAACCCACCTTCCTAGCAAACCGTTGTTTGGCTATGTTACCACTTTTGCTCAGCCCCCTCTTATAGCATTGTTAGTTGCAGGTGAAGTTGAAGATTTGATGCGGAACATCCCTCGACCATCACCATGGACGCCACACCACCACCTCAAGGATGGAGAGGACCGTGGACAAGAGCTCGTGCATGCGCCATCGAGAATGAGGTGAACTCCTTCCTCTTCGAGCTCCACTCAAATTCATTTGAGAGTCGGACTCTACCTCAAATGGAAAGGTTATGCATTCTTAGGTACTTCGGAGATCGTCACGAGAAAGCACGAAGGGATCACCAAGTTCACCAGAGACCTACGGAAGAGGAGAAGGAAGATGGACGCGCGACAAGAGAGAAGAAGGAGGAGTCCTGGACAGCCCGGGTGCCCGGGCACTTTGGCCCCGGAGGCCCGGCCCTTCCCCTGGCGCCGCTCTCAGCCGGCCCCAGGTGCCCGGCCATGGAGGGCCCGGGTGCCCGCACCACCCCGGTGCTGCCCCCAGCCACCCCCGGGTGCCCGGCCTTGGACCCCGGGTGCCCGGCCGCCTGCGCCCAGCCGCCCTCCGGGTGCCCGGCCCCCTCCCGCTGGTGCTGCCGCCACCTGCCCGGGTGCCCGGGCCATCACCCCCGGGTGCCCGACCCCTCTCTAGCCAGCCCCGGGTGCCCGGCCTTGACCACCCAAGCTCATGCGTCTACCCCTGGTGCCCGGGCCCAGGACCCCCGGGTGCCCGGACCACTTTGAGGGCCTACATGCCTTTTTGGGCTTTTGCACTTGTATCCCTCTCCCCCTCTTATTTCGTCCCTAGACTATAAGTACCTCCCACCTAGCTCATTTAGAGGATAGGATAGCTAAGAATAGACACAAATCATAGAGCTTAGATCATGTACCTCCCCTTGTGGGATTCCTCTTGAGAGAGAAGACGCCATTGGAGTACAAGACCTCCATTGGAGAAGATCCCTAGGGATTCAAGCCCCCCCTTGAGGGAAGGATCTACCTAGTTCATCAAGCCCTCATCTCCTTCATTGGATTTGGGATGAACTCTACCATGTATCTTGTTTCCATTTGATTGTTCATGTACCTTATGGATCTTATGTGTTTGTTGGTCTAGTGGATGTGTGATTGGACTTGTTCTTAAGTGTTCCTCTTGTTTTCTCTCTTGTGTTCATCTTGTTCTTGGGGATTCCCCCTCCAATTCGTGAAAGATCTTCCCTTAAGGTTCCACCCTACAACATCTTGGTATCATGAGCCACGTTGATCATGAAATTGGAGCCTCCCCTCTTTGTTTTCTAGCCTAATTTTGCTTGTTCTTGCCCAATTTCAAAAATTCCCCACCAAAAATAGCCCCAATTTTTTTTGTGATTTGTTAGTTTGATGAGGTTTTGTTGGATTTTATCCATGGATTTGCTTGGTTTCAAGTGGATCTAGCATTCCCCCCATCCATCTCCACCATTCCCTCCACGAAATCCACCAATTTCTTCCATTTTCCCACGAATTTCCGCCCAAATCCGTCAACCCCTGGCACCTGGACCCCCCCGTGCAACCTCGCTGACCCCGCTGGGTGCTCGCACCCCGAGCCCCGGGCACCCGCACCCCCGGGCTGTTTGCCCCTGCCCACCCCGCGCACCCGCACCTCCCACCCCCGGGT
>NC_057801.1:368730735-368780510 GCF_018294505.1 Triticum aestivum | reverse complement strand
CGGCCATAACTTTCGCTGCCGGAGTCCGATTTTGACGTTCTTTAGCTCGTTGAGTAGCTATTGACATCCCCCATCCATCTAGATAGGTTCCAATATCATTTGAATCCATAATTTTTTGGCATTTTGGCATCTTTGCATAGGCCATCCACCATATCATCCGCAAAACCACCATAGCTTTCCGCAACCTAACCCATTTTCAATCCATATAGCATTTGTGGTTGCTTGAGTGGTGACTTGAGTCTCCTAAGGTGTTTCGGCTACTTAGGGACGGTTGCTTCATCATCAACCACCACCACCACTTCCGCATTGCTAACTCCGGAACCACCAACGCATTCCGCTACCACCATTTGACATTTTCCTTGAGATTTTGAGTTCGCGGTTTTTTACCGTTTCCTAAGTTGTTTCGGCTAATTAAGGACGGGTCTACAGAATCTTGGTATCTACATCAAGAACACCGCCACTCATCATTGCCACGAGGTCGTCATCGACATCGACCACTTCACCATTTTGACAACCTAACCATAAGCAAGAACGGTAACCTCTATATCATCTCGGTATCGTGGTATTCCTTCATTGTACATTATTGCCATTACATTGTTAACCCCTTAGCCCATTTTGCGTCACTTGCCTATCAAGACTAGCCATTTGAGTATTGCCGTCAATGTTACTTGTGCACATTAGTGATCCATACCTTCCATTGCATACATACCATATCATATTGGTATCATCTTGGTATCATCATATCATCCCTTGTGTCACAAGATCATTCCCGCATATACACAATTGCTATCTTGGTTTGTGCATTTTGCATAAGTGGCCATATAAAAAAAGCTTTTAAGCAAAAAGAGAGCAAAGAGCTTGTGAGCAAGAGCCATAGCATCATACCATTGCACATAAGATTGTCATATCCTATCATCTTGGATCATCTTGAGAAGAACTTCGGGAACATCATACACATAGCATACTTGGGATCGAAGGCTCATACATTTTGCATCTGATAGGTTGTGCACGAGTGTTGTATCCTCCTATGGAGCAATCATGCTAGCGTCTCTCTTGAGTTGTGCAACACGAGCGTTTTCTGTGGATTCCACATTTTTGTGCTCATTCCTTGCTTGCACGACCCCATTAATCTATCCGTGTGTGTGTTTCCGTGTGCCACATATTGCTATTGGTGTACTTGTTTCACTTGCGAATTTGTGAATCTTTTCCAACATTATTGACTCTTGCTAACATTTTGCATCAAATTTTTGTGCCACTATCCTCACCGAGCTCCACCATAAGCTTTACTTGATAGGTGTGAGTGAACAAGTCCGGTACCAATTCCACTATTCTTTCATCTCACATTGAGTGAAATGAGATACATCCTTAACTTTGGGAAAAGGTAACTTGGTATTGTTTATCTCATTTCCTACTCACCTCTACTCGAGTCTTGTGATGGATAGGCAAGGCATTTCATCTCCGGTCTTCCATGACAACGACAACGTGAACAACTACATCACCAAAACATCCATCTTCGGACTACAACGAGCAATGCAAGGCATTGAGCGACTCGCCATCGACATTCGCCAAAATGAAATAAGGATAAGGGACTACCTCGACACCAAGTTGGCTGAACAAAGGGATCAAGTATGAGACATGATGGCCAACTACAAGTCTTCTTCCCCTTCGTCATCTTCAAGGCGGCCATGCTCAAGTGGCCAATCTTCGGAACGTCATCGAGCTCAAGCACTACAACACCATCAAGATGAAGATGCTCGCGATGCGTACACCTACAAGTCCCAAAAAGCTCTACATCAAGCTATGGCCAAACTTCATGAGCTAAAGAGAAGACCGCGAGACAAGCACCACCAAGACGGAGCTACGACTACTACGACCACTTCGGCATCTTCGCCACGTGTTCTCAAGGCATCTTCGCCTTTGGACATACGGCATCTTCGCCTACTTACGATGAGTACGCCTACATCGACCTTCATCCATAACGAGAGAGATGTTGTGCCATCTTCAGCCTTCATCCACGACGAGAGCGATGATGTGCCATCTTCGGCCTTCATCCACGGCGACGACGACGAGATGGTTGAGCATGGGATTTTCCCTTCGACCACGACGACGTATGATGACTTGAGTGACTTGTGCCACCATATTGAGAGTGAGAGTGACTTCACCACTAGCCCCATATATGATGAGTTGCCACAATTCCCATGTGAGGAGAGCCACCACCACCACCACTTGAGTGATTTGAGTGACTCCACCATATGTGACACTGAGTGCACCTACCTTGAGGGAGTGAGTGAGCCACCACCACAAAAAGAGAGTGAGGTAGTTGATACAGCATGTGAGGCCATTTCGATTTCTAACAACTTAACCTCTACCTCTATTATGTCCTCTCATTTGGTGCTAGGTCCCATTTATGATGACGCGCCAATCCTCGATGACTTCGTCCTTCCTTTGGACAAGACGATGGCCATGATGGAATATGATGCACCCCCCCACATGGTTCCATTAAGATGAAGATGATGACCACAATTTGGTATTTTCCACCTCACCTACACCACTTGAGTGGAATGAACAAGGTAAAATAGGTGAAGGTGATGCTCTAGTCCCACTAGTGGACATTCTTGACATTGATTGTTTGCATGATGTGGATCCACCTATTTCCATGCTTCATGCTAGTGCGATTTCCCCATGTGATGATTTGCCCATTTCTGATGATTATGATGATTCTCATGTGGAGTCTATTAGTTGTGATGCCATGTTACATAGGATTTCTTGTGACAATTCTCTAGGTCACATCATGTTTGATAATCCGCTTGACTTGTCATATGCTATGCATGAAATCAATCATATGTCTTATTTGCAATCTCATCATAGTGACTATGCATATGCCATCAACATAAACCCAATTTGCACATATGGCATAGATGACAAGCCCATGGTTATTGGCATTTGTTTTTCTTGTGATAATATGGATAGGCTCCGTTTGCATCATTTATCTACTATGCCATGCCATGATCACATTGTTCCAAATATGCATTGTTTTGGATGTTCTCCATTTTCTCCCTATCATGTTTCCATTATTGCTCGAGGACACCCGCATAGTTTCCTCATACATTTTAGGAGACTTTGATTCATCCTATCCATTGCATGATCTCACTACGTGTGTGCACCATATGATCCCCATCAATAAACATGCTATTGATATGCCATATAATTCTATGCTAAATTTGCATCCCCATCGTGTCATACACAATAACTATTCTTTCATGATGGATGACATGTTCTTATACCATGCATCAAATTTCTTTGAGCGTTGCTTATCTTGTGCTAACTCACATGTGCACATACACATCATGATGGATGATGTGTACATTTACCATGCGCACAATTTCTTTGGCTTGTGTTTCTTTTGTGTAGGTATCCATGAATACTTGTCAACCTCACAATCCCATGAGTTGACAAAACGAGCTCTAGAGAGCAACGATGACTTGGGATCACATGGATTGTCTTTCCGACCACTCTCTTCGCGCAAGGACTTCGTGCATTCTTCTACATGGCTCTCACATGGTTATGGGTTATCGTCCATTACATCTTATATGCCCATCTTTCCATGTTCACTTTGCATGATATACTCATTCCTATGCCTTTTCCATGCATTTGTGACCCATGCTTTGCATTACACATGATGATTGATTCTACTACTTGTATGTGTATTTGCAAGCTTGGTGGAGATATTGCTTGTTATTGCCATGTTTGCTATGTGCCCCATACCTACGATGATAATATGATCTTGCTTTGTGTTCATGCTCGCGATATGTCATGTGCATTGCCTATATCTATTATTTACTCACATGACATGATTGCCATGATTTCCTCTAGTGTGTTGCATCTTCGCTCCACTAGTTTACACGACTTGATTTCTATGCTTTCTCATGTTGCATCCAATTCTTGGATTACTTGCTCCTATCACATGTTTGGTTGCAACCATGTCATTCCTTCACATATGCCATGTCACATTGATTGCTACATGCTTGCCTTGATTGCCTCACACAGATGAACATTTTCTCTTTCTATTGTGTTGAGTGCCACTCGTTTTTCACTACACCCTATGCACATTATGCTTGAATTGTCTTGCACTTGCATGTGTTTAGTCATATCATCTTCTTGGGTGTTGTGGATGACTCTTATGCCTACCATAGACCGTTCATTGAGAGTCTTATGCATGCTTGCTATGACCTTGAGGTAGATGCTTATTCTCTTGTCACACATATGTGCATCTCTACCTCACATTTACATGCTTATTGCCATGATGTCCTTGATTATGCTAAATTTATGTGCTTACATGCTATGCCACACTCCCTTGACAAACCATATGCTATGCTTGATGATGACACTAGTTTGGTGAATCACCTCTTGAATGCTTGGTTTTCCTTTAATGCCAACCACATTTGTTTTTCCAAGTGCTTGTTATCTTTGCTCCTTTTGAAGGAATTACAAGATGGTGCGACATTGGAGAGTGACCATTTCGAGCTTCAACATGATACGTGCTTGGTGGTTGTCCACTTCTACACGGTGACGCCATCTCTTTCCCATGGTGATGAAGATCACGATCCGTGGACGGATCTCTCCCAAGGGAGGGCAGATGATGTGGAGCATCCCTCGACCATCACCATGGACGCCACAACACCACCGCAAGGACGGAGAGGACCGTGGACAAGAGCTCACACATGCGCCATCGAGAACAAGGTGAACTCCTTCCTCTTCGAGCTCCACTCAAATTCATTCGAGAGTCGTACTCTACCTCAAATGGAAACGTTATGCATTCTTAGGTACTTCGGAGATCGTCACGAGAAACCATGAAGGGATCACCAAGTTCACCGGAGACCTATGGAGGAGGAGAAGGAAGATGGACGCGCGACAAGAGAGAAGACGGAGGAGTCCTGGACAGCCCGGGTGCCTGGGCACTTTGGCCCCGGAGGCCCGGCCCCTTCCCTGGCGCCGCTCCCAGCCGGCCCCGGGTGCCCGGCCATGGAGGGCCCGGGTGCCCGCACCACCCCGGCGCTGCCCCCAGCCACCCCCGGGTCCCCGGCCTTGGCCCCCGGGTGCCCGGCCGCCTGCGCCCAGCCGCCCTCCGGGTGCCCGGCCTTGAGGCCCCGGGTGCCCGGCCCCCTCCCGCTGGTGCTGCAGCCACCTGCCCGGGTGCCCGGGCCATTACCCCCGGGTGGTCGGCCCCTCTCCAACCAGCCCCGTGTGCCCGAGCTCGAACGCCCAGGCTCCTGCGTCTACCCCGGGTGCCCGGGCCCAGGACCCCCGGGTGCCCGGACCACTCCGAGGGCTTGCGTGCCTTTTTGGGCTTTTGCCCTTGTATCCCTCTCCCCCTCTTATTTCGTCCCTAGACTATAAGTACCTCCCACCTAGCTCATTTAGAGGATAGGATAGCTAAGAATAGACACAAATCATAGAGCTTAGCTCATGTACCTCCCCTTGTGGGATTCCTCTTGAGAGAGAAGACTCCATTAGAGTACAAGACCTCCATTGGAGAAGATCCCTGGGGATTCAAGCCCCCTGAGGGAGTCCTGGATTAGGGGTTGTCCGGATGGCCGGACTGTGACCTTTAGCCGGACTCCCGGACTATGAAGATGCAAGATTGAAGACTTCGTCCCGTGTCCGGATGGGACTTCCCTTGGCGTGGAAGGCAGGCTTCGCGATACGATATGTAGATCTCCTCCCATTGTAACCGACTCTGTGTAACCCTAGCCCTCTCCGGTGTCTATATAAACCAGAGGGTTTTAGTCCGTAGGACGAACAACAATCATACCATAGGCTAGCTTCTAGGGTTTAGCCTCTCTGATCTCGTGGTAGATCAACTCTTGTACTACCCATATCATCAGTATTAATCAAGTAGGAGTAGGGTTTTACCTCCACCGAGAGGGCCCAAACCTGGGTAAAAACATCGTGTCCCTTGTCTCATGTTACCATCCGCCTAGACGCACAGTTCGGGACCCCCTACCTGAGATCCGCCGGTTTTGACATCGACATTGGTGCTTTCATTGAGAGTTCCTCTGCGTCGTCACCTTTAGGCCTGATGGCTTCTTTGATCATCAACCACGACGCGGTCCAGGGTGAGACTTTTCTCCCCGGACAGATCTTCGTGTTCGGCGGCTTCGCACTGCGGGCCAATTCGCTTGGCCATCTGGAGCAGATCGAAAGCTACGCCCCTGGCCATCAGGTCAGATTTGGAAGTTTAAACTACACGGCTGACATCCGCGGGGACTTGATCTTCGAAGGATTCGAGCCACGGCCGAGCGCGCCACACTGTCACGATGGGCATGATCTAGCTCTGCCGCCGGACAGCGCCCAGAGCGCCGCTCGGGTGTCCGCTCCGACCCATATATGACGACCGGAGCGTCGCTCGGGTGTCCGCTCAGAGCGTCGCTCGGAGCCGACCATGCCAGTCGGGGACGGACGGTTGGACGCCGCCCCGGGAACTGCAATCTCTACGGCGATCAAGCCGAATACCAGCCTAGTCCTTTGCGAGGCCTGTGACTCCAAGGTGCCGGACTCCTTTCCGGACTCCGAATATTCTGCACCCCTTCCGATCGAACCCAATTGGGCTCCGATCATGGAGTTCACCGCCGCAGACGTCTTTCAGCACTCGCCCTTTGGCGACATCCTGGATTCACTAAAGTCTCTCTCTTAGTCAGGAGAGCCCTGGCCGGACTATGGTCAGCAAGGTTGGGATGCGGACGACGAAGAAATTCGAAACCCACCCACCACCCACTTCGTAGCCACTGTCGATGATTTAACCGACATGCTCGACTTCGACTCCGAAGACATCGACGATATGGACACCGATGAAGGAGACAAACAAGAACTAGCACCTATAGGGCACTCGACAACCACCTCATCACACGATGTATGCATGGTGGACACACCTAAAAGAAACGACGACGAGGATCAAAAGGGCGCAACAAGGGATCGTTCCCTCGAAAAGCAATCAAGGCGGCGGCGTAAGCGCCGCGCCAAACCCCACCTCGACAGAGACCGAGCCATAGAGCAGGGCGAACTGGCGGACGACGAACATGCCGTCGAGCAACCGTCTGAACAGGGCAACTTGGATAAACAAACCGAACAACCCGTCCCCGACGAAGATAATAGTCTGGACGACCTCACGTTGGAAAAGTTGCTAGAGCAGAATAACCTCCACCAAAGGCTCGTCGCCAGCGCGCGTAGCCTAAAAAGCAGAAGCGGAAGCTCAAAACAGCGGAAGATGCACTCAGAATCAGATGGGGCAAAGTACTCAACACCGCACACAAGTATGGCGATAGTCAACACACAAAGAGCTATCCGAAGTGAAAATTACTACCGGAATTTGATGAGGAGGCCTTAGAGCCCCCACAGTCAAAAAACAAGGAAGCCACCATGTCGGATAGATGACCCCTTGATCGACATCGAGCGACAAAGGGCGCCGCACTCAATCCGGCACGCGATCCGCCCAAGGATTCACATCAAAAAGACGGCCCAACCAGATCCATCTATGGGCCAAGAAAGCAAGCTCTAGTAAGAAATGCAATGCAACAAATATCCGAACATCGCGCCACACCCAAATACAGGGGCGCCGCACATCCCCTATGTTTCACCGATGAGGTGCTGGACCATGAATTTCCAGCGGGATTCAAGCCCGTAAACATAGAGGCATACGACGGAACAACAGACCCTGGAGTCTGGATTGAGGATTATATCCTCCACATATACATGGCTAGAGGAGATGACCTCCACGCCATAAAATACTTGCCCCTCAAGCTCAAAGGGCTAGCTCGGCATTGGCTTAAAAGCCTTCCTGAAAACACCATAGGAAGTTGGGAAGAGCTCGAGGATGCTTTTCGGGCAAATTTTCAAGGGACCTATGTCCGACCTCCGGATGCAGACGATCTAAGTCATATAACTCAACAACCCGGAGAGTCATCCCGGAAACTCTGGAACAAATTTCTTACTAAAAAGAATCAGATAGTCGACTGTCCGGACGCCGAAGCCCTAGCAGCTTTCAAACATAGCGTCCGAGATGAATGGCTCGCCAGACACCTCGGCCAAGAAAAGCCAAGAACAATGGCCGCATTGACAAGCCTCATGACCCGCTTTTGCGCAGGAGAGGATAGCTAGTTGGCAAGAAGCAGCACCAGCGACCCAAGTACATCCGAACTCAGAGATGGAAACGGGAAACCGCGTCGTAGCAAGGAACAGCGCCGGATCAAGGATAACAGCCCAAAGAGCACGGCAGTTAATGCCGGATTCAAAAGCTCTCGGCAAAATCGGAAAAAGCCGCCTCCCAAAGATGACAGTGACAAGCTATCTAACCTCAACAAAATCTTGCACAAAATATGTCAAATCCACAGTACCCCCGGGAGGCCGGCAAACCATACCCATAGAGATTGTTGGGTCTTCAAGCAATCCGGCAAACTCAACGCCGAACACAAGGGGCTCGACATACCAAGTGAGGATGACGGCGAAACCCATAAGCAGAACACCGGAGGACAAAAGAAGTTCCCACAAGAAGTCAAAACAGTAAATTCACTTCATGTGACAAAAGAAAAAACAGATTGGTGCCTACGGAGATACGCGCCATACGGCCTGTCCCAGAGGAATCCAGCCACTGGTTGTTACAACCAATCACCTTTGTCCATCAGAATTACTCTAGAGGTATCTAGAATGCAGGCCGGACTGCCTTGGTCTTAGATCCGATAATTGACGGACTCCACTTTACACAAGTCCTAATGGACGGCGGTAGTGACCTAAACCTACTATATCAGGACACAATCCGCAAGATGGGGTTAAACCCAGCAATAATCCGCCATGGCAACACTTCCTTTAAAGGGGTCACGCCAGGCCCAGATACCCATTGTACGGGTTCCCTCTTGTTAGAAGTTATGTTCGGCCCCCCCGACAACTTCCGAAGCGAAATGCTAACCTGCCACATCGCCCCATTCATAAGTCGCTATCAAGCGCTACTGGGACGCGAAGCTTTCGCCCGCTTTAATGCAATACCGCATTATGCATCCCTTACACTCAAAATTCCCGGTCCACGAGGCATCATCTCATTAAAGGGAAATATCAAGTGTTCCCCGAGCACGTAGGATGGTGCGGCTGCCTTGACAGCCGCACACTTACCCAACTTTACTACTTAGAGCACCTACAAAGGTCGTTAAACACCCCAGACATGGCTCAACGAATCCGGTGTAAACATGCAAAGGCTTCATAGCCGCATAACCCTGTACAAGGGGCTCCGCGCGACAATCAAGCTCAATCATACCCATGTTTTTGTATTCTGGTTTGTTTATTTTAACATAGATTTCTCGCATGATTAATTTTCCACTAAGTTCCTCTCTTTTGCAGACGAACGCCGTGCTACACCCATCCAGGATACGGCACAACGGAGACACAGGCGCAGACGTGCAGCAGGGACCCGTTTCAAGGATTCTTTTCAGATTAAGACCCTGCGTAAACCTTTTTTACTGTTTCTTGTTGATAACATCCCCCGGTTTTTGCTATAACCGAGGAGGAGGTTGGCGTCTTGGCATGTGGCCACGCCAGAATTTTTGCGCGTACCTGGACACCAGGGGCTTTTTTACCAAGGGATTTTGATCGGCCCGTCTTCATAAAGACCGAATACCTTAGGGAGTGTTCGGCGTCGCGAGTTTGGCCTTATATGCATCAGCTCCGAATCATGTCTTTGGTCAAATGTTGGGTTTGCCCGGCTCCTGTGTTTTGCTGCCTTACGTTCCGCTCTATCGGCTAAGGCGGCACCAGGAGAACTACTGCGATTGTGCTCCGGTTCGGCCATGCGAGCACCTCAGTTGAGAAAGCCGAAGACTGGCTGTCATGATCTAGCGAGAGACTGGTCAACCACTCGATGACCTGCCGAAATCTTTAGGATTCCTCCGCATTAACGAAGGGCCATTTCCTGGTCAGCCACACACGCGCCCCGAATTCGGGCGAGCGCGGTGCCCCTAGGGGCTATTCAGTAGCCCCACTGTCAAACTCCTATGGCTAAGTGAAAGTGATAAAGCATTATAGTCCGGTTGCCTAGTTTGCTCTGCTATCACCTCCTTTATAAAACCAAGACGTTGGATCAAGTGTGAAAAGGCGCCTTTTGCAAACACCCCCGCATTATATGCGTGGGGGCTGAAACCAACGACTGCCATCTTTCAGGTTATATACACATATACATTAACGGCCGCACAGGAGGCATTATGATTCTTGAAAGCACAAGTATAAAAAGCTTTTACATCCTATCAAAATATTGTTTTACAATAGCACATGTAATTTGAACACGACATCCTTCGAGCACTGCGTCTCTATTAAACGAGCGCCCTGAAGAACTTCATCAAAGTAGTGCTTGGCAGTTACTAAGCTTTCGTCCGAATCCCGGGATGCCACAACACTGGCCCTCATATCCGCCCAGTATGTCTTGACACGGGCAAGAGCCATTTGTGCACCCTCTATGCACGCTGACCTCTTCATTGCATCAACATGCGGCACCGAGCCAAGGAACTGCTGCACCAAGCTAAAATAACTCTTCGGATCTGGCTCTTCCGTCCATAGATGACTCGCGACGTACCTCATAGCGAGTCCGGACAACCTGTTCAGCTCCGCCCAAGCGGCCAAATGGTCGGACACCGAAAGTGGGCGCTCTGGATTATGGAACTGCGACCAAAATAGTTCTTCCAATTTATGGTCATCTAGACCCCGGAAGTGTTCGGTCGCGTCCGCGGCACTTGCCGCCAAATCCAGATAAGTGTTCGCCGCACTCCACTTCTGGTCCAACGGAGCATACTTAGGATCCCCGAACTTCATCCGCAGCATATAGGGCTTTCCAGCCGCGATATCTCTGGCCTGACGTAGCTCGTCCTTCATAGCTCTCATTGTAGAGCGAGTGTCCTTGGCCTCAACAGTGACCTTTTCTAGGTCCTTCTGTGCCACCCTATCTTCTTCTTCACGAAGCTTACAACGGTCGGCAGCATCCTTCAATTTTACAGCCATCTCGACCATTTCTTTCTTGCTTTGGCAGTGAGAAGCCTATTCGGCTTTTAGCTCTTCAGCCGCTTTAGCGGCAGCCGCATCACTCTTGCTTGCTTGCTCCTTGGCTCGGGCAAGTTCCGCCCGAAGGTTCTCCACGGCAGCGGCACCATCTGCATTAAGCACATATGTTATAAGGCACGAGCATCAAGCTCCTCTTATCAGATGTCTTTGGAGACATTACATACCTTGTGCCTCGTCTAGCCGCTTATTTACAAGCGCGATGTCGGCATCTTCTACCTCAAGTTGCCGCTTTAGCTCGGCAGATTCATCAGTCCGGCTAGCCACCGAACGCCTCACCACCTACATAGGAAAGGCGACATATTATACCTGGGATTATGATCCTCTGTGCGCCTTCACTTTTGACAACACACAGAGTCTCAGGGGCTACTATTTATACAGGGTGCATTTTATATATGCGGCTCTGTCAAAAGGTACATCTTTTCAGGTACCTCAAAACCTGTCAGTAAACTCCCGGCGGCCTCGTACAATCTGCTTTCCGTGGATGAAATCCTTCTAATCACTGTGTTCATCAACACACGGTGTTCTTCTGAGATAGACGCTCGCCCAAGCAGATCCTGCAGCCCCTCCAAACGTGCACCTAAAGGTGCCGGACTAGCCCGACGACCTTTTTCAAAGTCTAGATTTGGATAAATCCTCTGAGACGACACCTCGGGGTCACCAGCCTCGCAAGATGGTACAGCTGGGGGAGGCGTTTCGCTCTCCACCATCTCTGGACGGAGATCCCCGGAAGATGAGCTCTGCTGAGAAGGGTTGAGATCCGAACTGCAAGGTAAAATTTTGGTTATCTTCCTCAGAAAGAAAACAGGGATATCACTCATTTTAAAACCCCCCTCTTTACTTACGGCTCGTTGGAGAGCTGATCCCCTCGGGGGCACAATGCGGCCGGAGCACCCTCCGGCGCCGGACCCTCTGACGTAGATTTCTTCCCCCGCTTTGAGGCCATCGCCTCCGGGTCTTCAGAGGCGGTCCTCTTCTTTCCCTGGATAGAGGAACTCTCGATTCCTCCTTTCCTGATAGCTTCCTTCGCGGAGGCGGTAGCTTGTTTGTTCCCCTCTTCGCCTTCTTCCAAAGGCGCAATCTCCAGCATCCTGGTCAGCACGGGATCCGGCGTGGTCTGAGGGAGGGGGCCGGACACCTGATAAGCTTTGCTTTCCCTATCCACTCATGTTTGAAGGATAGCTCTTTTAAGGGCAGTGTTATGATAAATGTACGGATAGCGTGTCCGGGTACAGGGCTACTTACTTGAGTGTCCGGGTGATTGCATCTTAGACTTGCGTCCTCGGACAAGTCCGGACACATTGCTTGTGATCCGAAGAATAATGTGTACATCTCCACGGGCGTCGTGCCCATAAAGTGTTGGAGGGCTCGCGGTCCTTCCGGATTAAATTCCCACAGGTGGAGGGGGCGACGTTTGCAGGGCAGAATGCGGCGAATCAGCATAACCTGTGCCACTATCGCCAATTGATATCTCTTTCTAGGAGATCTCGAATGCGGCCCTGCAGCAAGGGCATGTCCTTGGACGGCCCCCAGTCAAGCCCTTTATTGACCTATGACGCTAGCCGTGGTGGGGGACCCGAGCGAAAGGCAGGTGGCGCCACCCATGTGGTGCCCCTGGGGGCTGTGATGTAAAACCACTCCCGTTGCCATAAGCCGAACTCCTCTTGAAAAGAGCCCTCGGGCCATGGAGCGTCGGCAATCTTGCTTATAATAGCACCTCCGCACTCAGTGTGCTTCCCTCGATCATCTTCAGTTCAACCTTGAAGGTTTTAAGCCATAGTCCAAAGTGAGGAGTAATATGGAGGAAGGCCTCACACACAACAATGAACGATGAGATTTGGAGGATGGACTGCGGAGCTAAGTCGTGAAATTCCAGCCCATAATAAAACATGAGCCCCCTCATGAACGGATCAATCGGGAAGCCTAACCCCCGAAGGAAGTGAGATGTGAACACCACACTCTCGCCGGGCTGGGGAGTGGGAACAGCCTGCCCTTGAGCAGGCAGCCTATGCGAGATTTCACCGGTTAGATACCTGGCATCTCTCATCTCTCACACGTCTTCTTCCGTAACGGAGGAAGGCATCCACCGGCTTTGGAGGTCAGAGCTGGACATCATCGAAGGTCCGAAGCGCCTAAATCTGGAGCTTTGGGTGTTGGAACTCGAGGCGAGAGGCGGATTTGATTGGGTTGAAAGAAAGGAGTCGAGCCTTGGTCTCTTTATAAAGAGGTTGAATACCAAGAGCCCTCCCCGTGACCGTGTGGGACTCACTTTCAATTAATAAGTCATACCAATGGCACGGTTGGGTTACCCACGCTCGTATTGATGAGAATCCCGGAATAAGGGGACACGATCTCTGCTTTGACAAGACGTACCAAGGAAACCGCCTCGCTAAACGCGCTGAGGTGGAACAGTAAAACGATTCGAATAAAGGCTTGGGCGTAGCGTGATGTCACGCTACGGAATCCGTCAGTAGATTGGATTTGTGCAGATATTATTCTCTCTACGGTGGTATGTGGAACTTATTTTGCAGAGCCGGACACTATCCTTGTGTTCAACATCTTCTATGAAATATTCGGAGGAGGAACCCGCCTTGCAATGCCGAAGACAATTTGCGCGCCGGACTCGTCGTCATTGAAGCCTGGTTCAGGGGCTACTGAGGGAGTCCTGGATTAGGGGGTGCCCGGATGGCCGGACTGTGACCTTTGGCCGGACTCCCGGACTATGAAGATACAAGATTGAAGACTTTGTCCCGTGTCCGGATGGGACTTTCCTTGGCGTGGAAGGCAAGCTTGGCGATACAGTATGTAGATCTCCTCCCATTGTAACCGACTCTGTGTAACCCTAGCCCTCTCCGGTGTCTATATAAACCGGAGGGTTTTAGTCCGTAGGACGAACAACAATCATACCATAGGCTAGCTTCTAGGGTTTAGCCTCTCTGATCTCGTGGTAGATCAACTCTTGTACTACCCATATCATCAATATTAATCAAGCAGGAGTAGGGTTTTACCTCCACCGAGAGGGCCCGAACCTGGTTAAAACATCGTGTCCCTTGTCTCCAGTTACCATCCGCCTAGATGCACAGTTCGGGACCCCCTACCCGAGATCCGCCGGTTTTGACACCGACACCCCCCTTGAGGGAAGGATCTACCTAGATCATCAAGCCCTCATCTCCTTCATAGGATTTGGGATGAACTATACCATGTATCTTGTTTCCCTTTGACTGTTCATGTACCTTGTGGATCTTGTGTGTTTGTTGGTTTAGTGGATGTGTGATTGGACTTGTTCTTGAGTGTTCCTCTTGTTTTCTCTCTTGTGTTCATCTTGTTCTTGGGGATTCCCACTCCAATTCATGAAAGATCTTCCCTTAGTGTTCCACCCTACAACAAGATTGCTCCATATTGGAACATGCACATGTTGGGATATCACATTATCTCTTAGTTTTAATTAATGCACCTATATACTTGGTAAAGGGTGGAAGGCTCGTCCTTCTGTCTGGTGTTTTGTTCCACTCTTGCCGCCCAAGTTTCCGTCATACCAGTGTTATGTTCCTTGATTTTGTGTTCCTTGCACGGTTGGGGTTATGGGACCCCCTTGATAGTTTGCCTTGAATAAAACTCCTCCAGCAAGGCCTAACATTGGTTTTAACATTTGCCTACCTACCATCTATACCTTTCCCTTCGGTTCTGCAGAATCAAGGGTCATCTTTATTTTAAACCCCCTGGGCGAGTGCTCCTCTGAGTGTTGGTCCGAACCGGGCAACCTGCGGGGCCACCTCGGGGAAACTTGAGGGATGGTTTTACTCGTAGCTTGACCTATCTAGTGTGCCCTGAGAACGAGATATGTGCAGCTCCTATCGGGATTTGTAGGCACATTCGGACGGTCTTGCTGGTCTTGTTTTACTATTGTCAAAATGTCTTGTAACCGGGATTCCGAGTTTGATAGGCTTGTTCCGGGAGAAGGAATATCCTTCGTTGATCGTGAGAGCTTGTGATGGGCTAAGTTGGGACACCCCTGTAGGGTATAAATTTTCTAGAGTCGTGCCCATGGTTATGTGGCAGATGGGGATTTGTTAATATCCGGTTGTAGAGAACTTGACATTTGACTTAATTAAAATGCATCAACTGCGTGTGTAGCCGTGATGGTCTCTTTTCGGCGGAGTCCGGGATGTGAACACGGTTTGGGTTATGTTTGAACGTAAGTAGTTTCCGTCGGCGTTCTGGGAACGGGTCCCTAGACTTGCCTGCCTGCGGCCTGCGGCGTGGCTCAAGTGGGGGCCCAGCGCAGCCCAGCTTCATCAGCTCAAGCTCAAGACCCTCGCGAGGGGCCAAGCCTCACGGGGGGACGACATGAAGCTTCCTTAGGAGTAGCATCCTCAGGCAGGCTCGCGAGGAGGCAAAGAGATCAAGGCAGGTTACCTCCTGAGGGGCCCGTGACGCAAGCCATGACGATTGAAGACCAGGCGGGCGCCAGGCGAGCGTCGGCCCGTGCAGTGTCCTTGTTTCCCTTTCGGTGCAAAGGGGGCAAGCACAGGCCAAGGCATCAGGCAAATGTTACCGTTTCGGTGCAATAAGACCAAGACCAGCAGAACGGCAGGACAGAGGTCATCGTGGAGTCCAGGACGGCGTCATCGTCAGAGCCTTTGGTAGCCGAAGACCAACTTTAGTCAGGATAAGTGTACTAGACGTTCCCCTTCAAAATGGCCAATTGTTGGCAACCTTCCCGCTCATTATTTGGGAAGAGGCCCAGGGCCTCCATCTATAAATAGGACTAGCCACCCACAGGGTAGAGACATCTTGAGATCGACCAGAGAGAGAGAGAGAAAGGCGACTGAACTCACCCTAGCAGTTCATCGCACCAGCTCAAGAATAGCCCCTTGCGAGGCTGTTCTCCCTTTGTACTGTTCATCGTCAGCCCCTGAGGCAATCCACCACACCACACACTGGAGTAGGGTATTACACCACAACGGTGGCCTGAACTAGTATAAATCTCGTGTCCCTTGTGTGTTATTCTTTCTAGCTTAGATCCTTGTGAGACTTCGACGCGTGAGCTGGTAGGGGAAAGATCTTCGTGTGCACCCCAGTGTTCGAACCTCAAGGGTCTGCGGGAACCCGAAATCCAAAATTTGGCGCGCTAGGTAGGGGGTGCGCCGGAATCTTTCTTCCGCTAGTCGCGCGAGATCTTCCGCCGTGTCCATGGCTAACGCTCGCCGGGCTCGCTCCGAGCGTCGGGCTGCTCTCGCCACCCACGTCACCCAGAAGGCGCCCGTCGGCGGTCGCCCCCATCATTCCCCGTCGCCTGCCGCCAACACCGCCACCGTCCCAGCGGGGAACGAGCAACAGGCCTTGTCCCTGCATCCTTCGGTGCGGCGCGAAGGCCGCACCGCCACCCCGTCGTCGACTCCAGCCGGTTTGTCGTCCCACGCTCGTTGCGCCCTCGCGGATGTGTCGCCCGCTCCTATAGCCGATGCCGGCACTGGGGCCAGGATACTTCGAGCCTTGGCCCCCACCTTGCAGCAAGTGCAGTGGCAGCTCAAGTTCAGGCCCAAGATGCCGCCGCGCTACAACGGCGCGATGGATCCGCTGGTTTTCCTGCTGGCGTACGAGGAGGCTGTCCTCAAGGCCGGAGGCGACGACAGGGTGATGGCCAACTAGTTTCCCATGGCCCTCACTGGCATTCCGCGCATGTGGCTGCTCCACCTTCCAGCGGCTTTTGTGACCTCCTGGGGGGAGCTGCGCGGCCTCTTCCTCGCCCAACACGCCGCGCCAGCGCCCCCGGTCGTCACAGCTCTCCTGGGTGGCTCACAAGCGCCACCTTCGAGCCACCACGCCAAGCCATTCACCCGCCAGATCGGTGCCGCCTCCAAGCGCCAAGAAGCTCCCCCGGGCTGGGTGGCGCCCGAAGCCGATCTAACCTTCAACTCAGACGATCACACCTCCAACCATGCCGGTTCAGGTGCGCTCCTGATGCTGTGTACCCCCACCATCTGCCAAGTGGCCGTCCCCAGGACCCTCATCGACGGCGGAGCGGGCCTCAAGTGCTATCTGTGGAGGCCTTTAGCCTCCTCCATGTGCCACTAGAGCGGCTTTAGCCCAGCAGGCCTTTCTCTGGTGTCGGGGTCGGTTCCACTGCCTCCTTGGGGAGGATCCGCCTCCCGGTGACCTTCGGCACCTACGAAAATTTCCGCACAGAGCTGATCGACTTTGACATCGCCCCCATCGGCCTCCCTTACAACGCCATCCTCGGCTACCCGGCCTTGGCCCGGTTCATGGCAGCGACTCACCCGGCGTATAACCCCATGAAGATGCCCGGGAGCAGCGGCGTCCTCACCATGTCAGGAGACACCAGAGATGCGCTACAGGCGCTCAAGCTTGCCTTTAAGACAGCCGCGGTGGTGCAGCCCGCCGGCACTGATGCCCTCGAGCCCAAGGGGGCTCCACCGGATAAGAAGAAGCAGCTATTCACCCAAGATAAGGCGCAAACCAAGCAGATACCAGTCGACAAGGACGGGTCCACTAACGCCACCTTAACCATAGGCGCCAACCTCAAACCCGAGCAGGAGGAGGCCCTAGTGAAGTTCTTGCACGCGAACAAGAAGGTGTTCGCGTGGGAACCTGATCAGCTAGCAGGGGTCCCGAGGGGCATGATTGAGCATCACCTCAACGGGTGCCCCAACATACGCCCCGTGAAGCAGAAGGCGAGGCGGAAGTCCACTGAGAAGCAAGCTTTCATCGTCCAAGAGACCCGCAAGCTAGAGGTGGCAGGGGTTATTCGTGAGGTTCGCTACCCAGATTGGTTGGCTAACCCGGTTGTCGTGCCAAAAAAGGGAGGAAAGGAACGCATGTGTGTCGACTTCACCAACCTCAACAAGGCCTGCCCGTAGGATCCATTTCCGCCTCCTTGCATCGACCAGATCGTCGACTCCACCACTGAGTGTGACCTGTTATGCTTCCTGGATGCTTTCTCGGGCTATCACCAGATCAAGATGGCGGTAGAAGACGTGGAAAAAACGGCTTTCCTGACCCCGTGTGGAGTGTACTGCTACACATGCATGCCATTTCGGCTGCGCAAAGCGGGCGCGACCTTTCAGCGACTGATGCACATCGCCTTGGGCCGGCAGCTCGGGAGGAATGCTGAAGCTTACGTCGATGACATTGTGGTGAAGTCTCGGGAGGCAAAAACCCTGATACATGACTTGGAAGAAACCTTCGCGAGCCTCGATGAGGTGGACCTGCGGCTTAACCCGAAGAAGTGTGTGTTTGGGGTCCCCTCAGGCAAGCTCTTGGGCTTCCTCGTATCCCACAGGGGCATCGAGGCCAACCCGGAGAAGGTCAAAGCAGTCGAGGACATGAGCCCGCCGAAGACCCTCAGAGAGATGCAGAAGCTCACCGGGCGTGTGACCGCGCTAGGACGTTTCATCTCCAAGCTGGGGGAGCGAGCACTGCCCTTCTTCAAACTGATGAAGAAGAAGGGCCCCTTTGAATGGACCGAAGAGGCCGACAAGGCGTTCCAGGATCTCAAGAGGTACCTAACCAGCCCTCCGGTCACTACAAAAAAAAGACACATCCATGACATTTTGGGCCGAACGAAATTTTTTTCTGTCATACATATGACACTTCTATGACGATAATTGTGACAAAACCCGGTATCATCATAGATGTGGTGGGCTCCTACTTCTATGAAAAAAAATCATGACAGAAAATGGGCTTTTCGTCCTGGGTGGGCCGGAGACGCAGCTGCATGACATTCTTTGGGCCGTCCATGACAAAAAAACCGTGGTAGAAGCGAGGGGGAGGAAAATTTCGGGGAGTTGCCGGTTACGGTGGGAGAGCGATGCACGTTTCTCTCGTATAGGTACACGCATGTGTGCGAGGCGTTGGCTCTAACTGAACCCGAGCGAGGCGTTGGGCTCTAACTGAACCCGAGCGATTGCACTGCAGGCTACGCGTTACTGAACCTGAGCGATCGATCGATGGCTGTTAACTGAACCCGATGGAGCGATTCCTTCGCTACTGCTGCTAACTGAAGCCGATCGATGGATGAACAGTGAGTGTTGTGGGGGGGGTTGGATGAACAGTGAGCGGTGGCGTTGCCTTTGGATGAATAGGAACCCATGTTGTGGAGGGCTGGATGAACAGTAGACGGTGGAGGGGTGGCCGTGGAGGGGTGGTTGAACAGGACCCCGTGGTGTGGAGGGCTGGATGAAAAGTAGACGGTGGAGGGCTAGATGAATAGTAGACGGTGGAGGGGTGGTTGAACAGTAGCCGGTGGAGTAGCGCGCGGTGGAGGTTGGATGAACAGGAGCCCATGGAGGCTGGAGGAGGTCGACGGTAGCTCGTGGAGGCTGGAGGAGGTCAACGGTGGAGATGAACAGTATCTCGTGGAGTCCCGTTTTGCGGTACGCCACACCCCTCCCGATGAACAGGACCTCCGTTTCGACCGTAGCGCTCCAACACAAGTCCGTTTCGTCCGTTTTGCGGTACGCCACACCCCTCCCGATCAACAGGACCCCTGTTTCGACCGTAGGAGGTCCGTTTCCTCCATTTTGCAGTACTCCACACCCCTCCCGATCAACAGGACCTCCGTTTCGACCGTAGGAGGTCCGTTTCCTCCGTTTTGCGGTATGCCAGACCCCTCCCGATGAACAGGATCCTGTTTCGAATGTGGCATGTCAAACACAAGGCTGTTTCCTCCGTTGTGCGGTACGCCAGGCCTGTTTCCATCACCTGTTCCGTCCAAGCCCTCCCGATGAACAGGACCACGTATTCCATTCCGACCTAGCCGGTTGGCTCCCCATGAACACGACGACGACGCTGTTTCTCCATTCCGACCCAACCATGTACATATGCGCGAGTAGGCGTTCGAGACCCCGCCCGTATGTACACATATGTGGCTGTATTTTCTTTCTTGGACCCTGGCCGCTGTACGTACGTGTACATGCTACGTGCGCGCCTCTACTACGACACGTGCGCGCCTCCACAACGACCAGTATGTACGTACACGTTCACGACCAGAATGACAACGCTACGTACGCTTCGACTAGGTGGGTCCCGACTGTCACACACTTCCTTGCCTGCGAAGATGTAGCTAGTGGGTCCCAGCAGTCAGGGGGGGCGAATCATTTTGGGTTTTTTTTGCCCGGACGCACTTCCTTGCGTGCGAAGATGTAGCTGGTGGGTCCCAGCAGTTTGGGGGGCGAATCCTTTTTTTTGGACGCACTTCCTTGCATGCAAAGATGTAGCTGGTGGGTCCCAGCAGACAGGGGGAAATGTTTTTTTCTCGAAATACGGTGGCCCGTCCGGTGGGTCCCCGCTGTCAGGTGGAGGAATAATTATTTTGCGTGTAATAAGGAGGCACTTCCTTGCTACGGCCGTGGACCCAGCTGTCAGCCTCTCCACGTACAGTCCACGTCCGATGGAAGCCATTCCTTGACCACGTTGACCACGCCGCGCCGAGAGCACCAGGGCGGTGGACGACAGCGAGGCCTAGGAAGGGGACGACGCGGAGCCGGGGAAGACGCGGCAGTGGATGCCCACGCATAGAGGAGTACGAGGGTTCACTAGTTCGCTACGGTGTGAGGCTGCCATCACCGCAGAGGGATGGCCTGGCCAGCGGTGGGAGTAGTAGGGGGCTGTGAGGCCTCCGCGGCACCACAGCCGGCCACGGGCGGCAGGAGCAGGCGGCAGGACCGGCGCTGCTTTGGGCGACTATAGCAAGAAGACCAGAGGTTGAAGAAGCACTACGGCCATTGGATGGACATCGTACGGTCACTAGAGCTAGAATCGTTCATCTATTGACTAAAGTTGACAAAGGCTCCGTCCCAGTCAACTTAGTAGGCCCACAAGTCAGCCTCCCACCAAGGTTGGTCCTAGCTAGCAGCGGGGTATTCATTTTTTTGTGCGTAATAAGGAGGCACTTCCGGTGGGTCCGAGCTGACAGCGGGGGGGTGTTTTTCGCGAAATACGGTGGCCTAACCTGTGGGTCCCAGCAGTCAGGGGAAAAGTTTTTTCGCAAAATACCGGTGGCCCGTCTAGTGGGTCCCAGCTGTCAGGTGGAGGAATAATTATTTTCCGCGTAATAAGGAGGCACTTCATTGCGGCTGCCGTGGACCCAACAGTCAGCCTCTCCATGTACAGTACTCTTCCGATGGAAGTCGGTCGTTGACCACATTGACCACGCCGCGTCGAGAGCACCACGGCGGTGGACGATAGCAAGGCCTAGGAAGGGGATGACGCAGAGCCGGGGAAGACGTGGCAGTGGATGCCCGCGCGGAGAGGAGTACGAGGGTTCACCGGTTCGGCTGCGGTGTGAGGCTGTCGTCGCCGCAGAATAACAGGGGGTGTGGGTGAGTAGAGGGAAGCCCTGGCCAGCGGTGGGAGTAGTAGGGGGCGCTGAGGCCTGCGCGGCAGCACAGCCGGCCACGGGAGGCGGGAGCAGGCGGTCCCGCCAGCGCTGCTTTGGTGGCTGGAGCAAGAAGACCAGAGATTGAAGAAACACGACGGCCGTTGGATTGACATCCAACGGTTACGTCTGCTAGAATCGTTTGTTGACGTAGTATATAATAACTAAAAAAATCTTGCATACCGTCAACTAAACAGGCCCACAAGTCAGACCACTCCCTCTTTTTTAATAATTTATATATAGCTCATGGAAACTTCTTATGAAATTTATTGCAGTCGTTTTTTTTGGTTGGCTAGGGCCAATTTCGCATATTTCTGTGGGTTCCAAACTATTTTTAATACCAAAATGTCGAGCCAGATTTAAAGTACTTTGAAGATATATTTGAATTAGGTTAATGCCCAGAAATAGGAATCTAAAAATGTGAAAAAAAATCAGAAATTATAAAGTAATTGCCAATTTGTCATCTGTTTTTATATTTACAACCCATTTCATATTACTTTCAAGATTTGCAGGCGTCTTGAAAGAGTTGCAGCCCATCAGGGCGTAGAAAAATAAGTAGGCCTGGATTGGGTATTCTTTAGAAAAAATAAACTGGGCTCATTTTCACAAAGAAAAAATAGCTGGGCTGGTCACATGGTGAACATAAAATATAAGGCTGGGCTAGACGGGCCACAGCCCAGTTCAAACCCTGATCCGTCTCAACAATACCAAACAAAAAAATATTGCTCGAGTAGCTACGTCCCAGGTGTCAGCCGATCTTGTGCTGTTCTCTTGTCTATTGACTATATATGCTCACAATGTCGTGGGTCCCAGATGTCAGGAAAACACTAGGAGGAAGCATTTTATTTTTCCATACGCTGATGTGGTGGGCCCCTACTATCATCCTCTCCATGTACTTCTGCTGATTCCTGTTGTTTGTTGACCATGTTGACAACGCGAGAGGGCGGCGCCGCGGCGAGCGCACCAAAGCACGCGGAGGACGTCGGCGTTAACGATTTAGGAGACGGAGGGGCGGCGATGCGTGCGCTGAGGCGCAGCCAGCCGTGGGAGGCGGAAGCAGGCAGCCCCGCCGGCGCTAGTTTGGTTTTGGCGGCTGGAGGAAGATAGGACTGAAGAAACATGACAGACTGTAAAAGCAGCAGGAGTACTTAACAACCTTAACTGAAACCAGCAGGGGCACTTAACAACCAAAGATGAAAGCAGTATGAGTACTTATACAGGTTCAACCGTACAAAGCACGCCTCGAACAGTGCTACTTTGCCTACAGTTAACCAAGGGTGAGGCCGACAAGCCCTAGGACAAGGCCCAGGCGCCACCCCACGCATCCACAACCTTCTGAAAGCGGCTTCATCTCGCAACATGGTCAATAAACAGGATATTCGCTTTAGAGCCATGGAAAAGCATGAACATAATCTTCTGTCCTATTCTCAAAGATGGACGGGCCTTCATTATCTGAGACCACCCACGAATAAGTATCTTTTCACCTCCAAGGGGAATTGAGTAGGTCGACATAAACATCATGTTGTGACCAAGCGCAAATCTGACCCGACCATGGTCAGGCATCTGTATAGGAACAATAGAACTCGGCAGTTCCTGTTTCAAGAAGATCACACCTATAAAACTGTGTATAAGCAATAGTTTATGAACAACATATATAACAGAAAACAACTCGTACCATAAGTTTCTCGACACAGTTGGACCTGTTCAACGAGTGCAGCAGTGGCACACATATCCCACGTGGCCTTCCACCATTGAAACGCCCCACAAGGACCTCAAGACGATCAATAAAGTGTAGGAACTTGTGGATGTCGATCCAGTCAACTTTAGTGCCATTAGTAACACCCGAGTTATTATAGAGTAACAAACGAGCAGACTGCTTAACTCTGAAAAAACATACACGTGCCACCAATTATAAGACAATATTAGTTAGAAGTAGCATCTTCGTGAGAGATTTGTTGCTACTTCTACAGTTAAATTGTGATTAGTTAGACATAATAGGTGGATTAAGAAGTAATCGAGGCAACAAGCAAGAACCAGATACAAAACTAACATGGATGAACAATTGGAACGATGTCGGGGTGGAAGATCGCAGTGAAGATGAGACCAGGTTCTGCTATTTCCATCAACATTCGTGCGCCAACTTTCTGTCCGTAACACTTGAGAAAGTTTATCCAAGTTCGGCCAAAAAAAGCAGCGATCTTCTTGGTTCATGAACCCAACTCGGAAGCAATATCCATGGATTGTCTTCACTATGACCATTAAACTAGTGTATTCAGTTATGGCAAGGCCGAGCATCTTGAGAACATGTGTTCTGGCAGAGCAAATAATACACTGCAGGAAAAATAATATAAGAACACAACATGTTCAAAAAAAACCACCCTCCCGGATAGAGAAGAGGATTCTAGGAACATACTGTGCGCGTTTCAAAATGTTGTGGTAGGATGAGAAGGAACAAGTGTGGCGTCTCACCGTGGGCGCAGAAATCTGTAGGGTACTCGCACTTTGGGCACTGCAACTGAAACACACTGGATTCAGTATGAAGAAAAATGCATCAACGGCGGCGGCTGCCATCCTAGGATTACCTGCGACCAAGGGACTTGGATTTATCGGGGATGGATAGAGAATTCGTACCTGGTTCTCTATGAGAAAACCCTATGCAATCACCGAGCGAGGGTTTTCTCTGAACAAGCAGACGAGGGAGAAGGGGATTCAGGCCCAGTGAAATATTGCCGCTTCATCCGTCCAGCTTACTACTAAAGCTGGAAAGGGGGGGTTGTGATTTGATGGCTCATTGGGCATTACTGCGGCACTACGACCGGGGTGTGTCTACCGTGAAGTTGTGCACTCTAATTTGTGCATATGGCACGTGGACCCCGTTGCCGGTTACCCCACATATCAGCGAAAGGAAGTAGAAAGACAGGAGTAACTAGTTACACATAAATATACATTTTGACAAAGAGACACTCCCTTTGTAAAGAAATATACAAATCTTTTATATCACAGGCTCACCTTGCCGAGAAATATACTCCCTATGCAACGCACGAGCATTATGGGGGTTCAGCTTTTTTTATGGGGGTTCAGCTGAGAATATAATACTCAGATAGGCTCACGGTTCTAGACTTTGGGCCGCAGGCCGACCCTGCATGTTTGGGGGCCCATGTGTTCTACCTCTGCGCTTTTCATATTGCAAGCGATCGGTATTGCGCTGGTTTTAGATGCTGTCGCAAGGCGAATACACAGAATTGAATAAAGCACGATAGTTGTTGGAATAAAATCGAATGACAGTTCCTAAGCAGCAATAAGAGTTGCATTTCTATCAACGATATACCATGTGATAAATAATACTGGCGTACTACTTATACACACAGGACACTTGTTTCACCATGCTAGATTATTACATCAAAATCTCTCGGAGGATAGATCAGTTCGGTAGTTGCGTGCTGCTACTGAAGAATTTCAAAGCTGATTTGGACCAGCTCTCCTTGCCGAGAAAGTATGATTTTGACATCATCCCCTACTGCAAGATATGATTTAGATTTGAACCTTGACCATCCTTTAGCATCAATCATCATGCGACCATCCTTTGTACTTACGGTATATTGAGCAGGTTCATTCACACCAAGGTTGCGCATGGTAAGAGAAACTTGGCCGCGATCGCCCAGATTGTTGAACGACTCCCTCGTTGCTCTAGGAATTCTCTGTTTGAAAACAAGAAGACATACGCAAATAGTTAGATCAACACAGTGAATCATGTGAAACAACATGGAAAGAAAAAAGAACGAAGCACTTGGGCGGCCAATGCTTACCAAGAAGGTGGACATGTCGGTTTTTGTAAGGACTTTGGTATATGAAGTGTGAACTGCAGCCCAGTCTGTTGCCGGTGCAACTGCACGGGCCGGATCAAATGCAAGAGCAAGTGTTGGTGCAGGTGCTGAAGCCGATGCTGCTGCCGGAGATGGTGCTCCTTGTAGAGCTGGTGCCGGTGTCGATGCCTGATCCTTCGGTAGATCAGACTAATCCGCTGACGCGGTCGGCGCCCAATCCTCAGCTGGATCAAACTGTGATGTTGCCGCTATCAGTGCTAGAGCAACTGACGGTGCTCGATCTATGCGAGACAGCGGCAATTGTGTCTGGTCTGCTATGATCAGCTTTCTAACTTGACTAGGATCCGTGACCGTGATCCAGTTTTTTTCTTCATTTCTTTTAAATGCGAGAAGGACTAATTGTGGCCTTTTTGTTAAACCAAACTGCAGTTCATCATAGGGATTCAGCTTGTACTCAGACAACAGACTGATCCAATTGTTTCCAGTAATATAAGTGATGGACAGTGCCTTCGTTACTGACACGACATAAGAAGTGAAACCTGCAAAAATAGCCATTGTAGAGCAAACCAAATGGTTTATTCTGTGATGAATGTCACAGGGCAAAACCTGCATCGTAAAATTGCAGGAAAAGAAAGAAAACATGACATTAAATCAATAAGATTTACACAGTAAATCAATAAGATTTACTTGATGTGACACGAGTGAATACTTACCAGGAAATCACTATGTTGAAGTACTAAACAGGAGATTGATCGTCCTACTACGTGTGGCATGCAGGGGCCCTGCCTACTCCCACAAGCAGGACAGTCCAAAGGTCGTGACAAATTGTACGGACCGAACATCCATGGGACTGGAAATCCTGGTGGGTGCGATAAACCCTACAATGCATACAGATATTGGAGTGTAACCATAATTGATAAACCGTCCAAACAAAAAATATGATCTGGATACTTCAAAATGTATAGACTGAATTGAGTGGACAGACATTAACATAGACCATTCTCAGGACTGGCCACACACCAAAAGCGGCAGTACTAATAAACAATACAAGGTTCACAAACACAAATCAAGTACTAAACAATAGTACTTACTACAGACAAGCAAAGTTGCACTAACTAAACTCTGCATACTATTTCTTGCCACCGACCTACGGGATGAACCCCGCATAACTGACTAGGCCATGGACTTCGTGTGAGATGTCTACATGCACCATCACCATCTTGTCAACCTTGGAGAACCTAACAGAGTGGTCTTTCCACTCATAAACATGATGATGAAGACAGGCCGCATCAGATTTGTTGGGAAGCTTTACAAGAACCACACCCTTCATAATCGAAGGCACAACCAGGAAATTGTTGTGGTCAAGTACAACCTCGAGAACACGCCTGACAACAATGCTACAGGAAAACACTAGTTCATGACACGTGGCGACAAGGACACAATAGCTGGATAGTTCAGCAGTAGAACTCATCATCAGGTCTTCCAGTTCACACGGCATGACTTTGAGAACTTCATCTCCACCGCGGACCTGGTTCTAATTCAAACAGAAACCATATTTCATTACTACCTCCGTTCAGAAATATAAGATGATTTTCGATATTATACTCCATATATGACTACATATACGCACAGAAATGAGTGAACAAAGACACTAGAACATGTCTTCAAAGGCATGAGAGCAGAGGGATTACATGCAATATCCATAACAAAAGTTACTGAGGCAAATATACCCTCTTAAAAGGAAGCATTAATGTTCATAAAGTACTCCCTCCGTCCCAAAAATCTTGTCTTAGATTTGTCTAGATACGGATGTATCAAGTCACATTTTAGTATTAGGTACATCCATATCTAGACAAATCTAAGACAAGAAATTTGGGACAGAGGGAGTAGTTGAAACTAATCTATAAGAAATCAGTGTCAACCTCTCGCATGTTTTGGTCAAAAGAGGAATTTAGAACCGTCATTTGGCACACTAAAATCACATGCAAGATCACCCAGAAAGTTGTACTACCACTACTAGTACTGCGTGTTAGATGAAAAAACACGATCAAGATGGAGAAAAAGATCGTCAACAAGAGACATTACCTGGACTTGCTTAATGAGGGATCCCGGAGAGGGGGGGGCTTGGATAGGGCGATGGCTTTGAGCTTGTCTGTGGTAGTCTCGGCGGGGTGCTTGCGCTTCTTCGTACCATGAGCCTCGACGGTTTTGGCCAGAGCCATAGACATCATGTCGGCCGGTGCTCCGGCGTCCATCCAAGAGAGGAAGCTGAGAGAGAAGAGTGAAAGGAGGAACGAGATGAGGGAGAAGCGAAGCGAGTGGGCAGCTTCTTCAAGAGAGGAAGCTGAGAGAGAAGAGTGAAATGATGGTTGCTTCGTCCGTCCAACTTACTGCTGGAAAGGAGGCGGTTTTGTGATTTGACGGCTCATTGGGCATTACTGCGGCGGTTCGATCGGGGTAGTCTACTGTCACTCTACTACAGAGTAATTTAGTGCATGGCTGGTGGACCCAGGTGCTGGCTGTCCCACACGTCGGCGAAAGTGAGTAATTTAGTGCATGGCTGGAGGAGGATCCGCACGGTAGAGCGTGTCCACTATTTTTCATTCTGAAGAAAAAAAAATGATTACAACAAGCGTTTCCACTCTTACGACGGAGGAGTGCGAAACACAGCAGCCACTTGAACATACATAGTGCTCCTACTACTAGCCATGTGCAGTGGTTCATACGTCAGTACTACACAATCTTGTTGCTAGTGTAGTACAGTAAGATATGACGATAACAAATGATGTTGTGCACATGTCAACTACTCCTATATGTAACATAGTACCGCTTTTTCGACTGTCCGGTCGAGAATGAATGGTGAGATCAATGTTAACAGAACTAGGTCCACAGGGCATGGAGAGTACGGTGCTACAGTACTCCATGAAACATGAACCATATGAAGCACATCCTATAGTGTTAGACAAGGTGTATGAAGGGTGCACGGGATGGGAGCAAAAGTTCCCTTCTCGGCCCACTTTTGGGTGTTTGGCAGAGTGCATGAAGGGTGCATGAGTCCACACTAGTAGGTTGACAAAAATACACGAAGAGGAAACAACTATATTGAGATGAGAATGCAACCAAACACACCCACACACTTTGTGCTACAGTGACTGATCTGCACCGTCTGAGTTTGATCCAATGGTCATGTTGCGCCGAGACATGGACATGCCCATGCAGAGGGCGCCTAAACATCACCGAAGTCCCTCTGCTTCTCGAGGCGCACGACATTGGTGATGCAGGGTGCAACCACCCGCAGAGCCCGCTCCCGGTCGACGGGAGCCAGCTCGTCAAAGACGGCGTCCAATGGCACGAATGGATTCCGGTGACGGAGCCCTGAAAGGATTCGCCCGGCAATGGCGACGGCAGCGTGCAACCCCTCCTTGTCCAGCTCAGCCCCCACCATCACGCGGAGACGGCTCCGCTCCTCGGAGATATAGGTGAAGAAGGAGACCAGGTCAGGAAGCCGCAGCTCGTTGAAGTCGACCGGGTGGTCGAACGGGTTTAGACCGACGGCCGGCATCGTCACGCTGGAACGACGGTAGGCATCGCGCAGCCGCAACACGTGCATGGCAACTTGGTTCACCAAGTGGGTGAGGCAATCCTGGACCTCGTCACGATCGGCCCGCTCGTGCTCCAGCCGGCTCTCCTGACGGCCTATCGTATTTCCCGCTTTCTGCAGCAATGCCACCGACGCCTCGAGCATCTTTGTGGTGGATGCCTGCCGCTTTTGAAGCTCCGTGAACTCCCGCACATAACGGAGGAGCATGACACTCCTCTCCTCCTTGAGCTCACGGAGCTCCACGTCCTTGGCCCTGAGCTCCGCATCCTTGGCATGGAGCTCCTGTGTCACGCGCCTCACCTCGGACTCCATGATCTGCTACACCGCCAGGGCACCAGGTAGAAGCAATGGGGAGAGGAAGCAAAGGGGGCGAAACGGCTGAAAGGCAATGCAATCTACGGGAAGGCGGAGGGAGCCAGCCGAGGAGTGGGGAGTCTTTTAGTTTTCACCATGGTAAAACACCAGTCGACGACTTCTCACATCAGGGAGCAGTGGGTTTTTACAGGCGGAGTCATTGTGACTAATTGCTACCGCATGTGCTCCCGTCAATCAAAAAATTAAAAATCCCACCGCGCCTGCTCCCGTCAATCAAAAAATAAAAAATCCTGCCGCACCCAAACACAAAAGAAATGCCGTGGTGGATATTTAAATTTACCTGCCGGCAAGTAGATAAAAAAAGGGGTGAAAAAACAAATGTGGCGGTGGCCTAGCTAATCGTTCGAACTAGCCCAACTAGCTAGCCACCGTGCTTCACTAATGTACTCGGCGGGAAAGGTGGTCTTTCGTGATTTGACGACTCATTTACTTGCTTCGGCGCTACGACCGAGGAGGACCTAGAAAACGTGCGGTAGGGCGTCCCACGTCAGGAAGAATATATGCGTGCACCACCCGGGAGGACCCCGAAACCGCGCGGTAGGGTGTGCCACGTCTCAACACGAAGGAAAAATGTGTGTGTAAAAATATACTGTATCAGACGTAGTACCTATGGTTTGACCTCGGGACCAAGCCAGTTGGTAGAAAACACCCCACTAGCCACACAACTTCATCATGCAAACGTGGCACGGTTAGCTTCGTCTCGACCATCCACAACGTCTCTTGTTCTAGGCGATTCTTCTATTTTCCAAGCTTTTTTTTAGTTGTAATAACACCACGGCAAGCTAGCTCCGCTCTTCGTGTGTGCCCGTGCAAAGGTTAGATGATGGAGAGAAGAGAGATTGAGATTGCAGACCTGGGACCCACCCGTAAGTGAGACAATGGTCATGCACGTGTTGGCGAGGCACTCTCTCTACTATACTCAACACAAGTACTGTATAAAATCAAGTTATGGGACAAAGCCAACAACCGTTCGTTTTTTCAGGCTATTGACTTAGGCTTTGTAGTCTAGGTTGCCAGTTCGAATCTCTCTTTCAGATTTGTTAGTTTTCGGTCCAAATTTGATTAATGACAAGTGGGACCCCCGTGTGTTGTTCCAATATTTCAGTGTAGCATGAATTTTTTTTGAACAAACACTTTGTGCGGTTAGACAAGTAACGGCACGAGTTACACGTATTTTGCAAGTTTACGAACAAAAATGACAGCGGCATAGAATATCACATCCACCCCGCAGCTTAGATACTATGGTGATACGAGTTTTACACCGTTGGAAGTGAGATCCAATGGCTTGGGAGTAGTCTTTGTAATTATGCGCAATTTCCAAACTCTCCAATTTTTTTTGCAAATAAAACATTCAGGCCTCGTGTGTGCCGCTGCATCTTCGATCCAACGACTCCCCGTGCTAATATTAGGTGCTCCCCGTACCTTAATTACCCGCTACGGTGATATGAGCATCTAGGTCGTATGATGATAAGATGGCACATGCATAGTACTCGTACTTTCTACGCATTTCCCAAACTCTATCAGCCGTATATTACAAAAACATTCAAACCTCCTACTGTGGGCCGTCAGATCTCAGTGAACTCGTATCACCATAGAATCTACGGTGCGGGAGCACCTCATACTCTCCCGTGCGAGAAAACATAAGGTGCTATCGCAGCTTGGATGCTACAGTGATACGAGCTTGGAGGTCGTTTGATCTGAGATCCGATGGCATCTGAGCAGTCTTTGTGCTTGTAAGCAGTGGCCGAACTCTTTTGGGGCTTTTCTGCAAAAAACCATTCGAACCACCGAGGAGGTGTTGGGTCACAAATCCAACGCCTCCGAAGATCTTGTATCACCAAAGCATCTAAGGTGTGGTGGCACATGATATTCTTACATATAGGAGAATATGATGTCCTCCTTCATCTTAGATGCTACGGTGATACGAGCTTCGAGGTCGTTGGATATGGGATCAAAGGGCATCTAAGTAGTTTTTGTACAAATTCTATGCAATTCTCAAACTCGTCAAGATTTCCTGCAAAAAAAATAAGACACATCATGTGAGCTGCTATATCTCAGATCTACAAGTTCCAAGCAACTCGTATTGGCATATAGCATGTAAGGTATGGGGGCACATGATTTTCTCCCGGGGAGGAGGGGTGGGGGGTGCACAACCAATCGGTGGTTGGGAGGGTGGGGACAAATATAATCTAAACAACCCTAAACAGAGCTCCACAATTTTATCTAAGGTCGAGGGGTTGACCCCCGACAATCATAGCTCCGCCTAAAGACAACATTTGCATGTACTGTAGTACTAGACTTAATATTCATGTTTCAGTTTCATGTTCATTTTAAATATTTCACTGAGGACCATGGATGTCTTACATTTTACTCCCTTCGTTCCTAAATATTAGTCTTTTTAGAGGCTTCAAATGGACTAGCACATACGGATGTATATAGACATATTTTAGAGTCTAGATTCACTCATTTTGCTCCGTATGTAGTCACTTGTTGAACTCTCTAAAAGACTAATATTTAGGAATAGAAGGAGTATTTTTGAACTCGTGTCATACATGCATGGGTTGGAAAAATATATGCACTATACTTATTGGATTGTTGTTGTGTTCGTGTGTGTGTGTCTCTATGTGTGTGTGTGTGTGGTCATATGCTTGATACATACAAAGTTTTCTCACCTCCATATTGTTCATCTTTTAAATTTGAATTTGCATTGGAAAACTTACTAGGGATACCATGAAGTGTGAAATCCACGTTGAGATCACTATATCACAAATTCACTCTAATTCAACAACTCGTCATAAATCAATTACCACGTTCAGATTAGTATTTGCAAGGAAAATACGGGTATTGTAATACACATAGATTCGTTCGACAATTTAAAAGGTTCCTTTTGTATTCTCAAATGGTAGGACCCAACGGCGTACCAGCCAGACCTTGGCTTGTGTTGATCCTAAAAAACGGGCTTGTGTGCTTCGGTGGCGTGCGTGGTACGCACATTAGGCAACCCCAACCAGTCGAGCCTCAGCGTTTCAAGTCGAAATATCTGGCGGCCAGAATTCCAGCCCTAGGAAATTCCCCTCATGTCCCTGGTCCATAATGACTACCGATGAACAACGGAGGGATGCTTTAGTAACTAGACAACGTTACCTACCGTGCCGAGCACGGTTCAATTCCCTCGGTCGCCACTCATCAAGGTCACCCGTCAACTGCATTGCCTAGTACTACTACTACTACACGAGGATGAGCACAGAATTGAGCCCGTTTGTTCGTGCCTGGTACTTGAGTTAATATATCAGGCAATGCACTCGTACGGAGGGATTATCCTTTTACTCCCTCCTTTTCGGTTTATAGGACTTATCTCAAAATTTTAGTTTTCCCATTTTATAAGTCTCAATTTGGTTGTTCCCCATCACATGTTCAGATTTCAAGGTACAATTAATCATTACATGCAAGTATTAAGAGAAAATTGACCAATGCATGTACTTTATGCATGAATGCATTGCAACTAATGCATTCGTAAACACAATTTTTGAGGAAAACAAGAGCATTAATTGAGTGGTTTTGCAAACTAGAACAATTGTTCCACCACTCACCATCTACCTTGGTTGGTGAGATTTTTGAATTGAGCCCTATAAACCGGAAAGGAGGTTTAACTAAGCAAAATGTTTGACCAAATCCTTTCTTAAGAAATACAACAGGACAGATGTACGGCTTGAAAATTTATTGCATGATGCAGGTTATGATATTGTTTCAAATCCTGGATCTTAAATTTCAGAAAATCCAAAAGTGAGCATAAATTCTTGAAACTGAGCATGGTCATGTGATATGGCACAAATATTACTTCGTAAGTTTTTTCTTCAATTCAAGACAAGCTACTTATGACAAGTTGCACAAATGAAGAGCCAAGGTATTTTGGAACAAAGACCTATCACATTAAGGCGAACGCTTTCACTATTAAAACCATGGGCGTTTACGTGCCGCCACGAGTTCCCGCTTCTCATCAGCAGGTGCCGTCCTAGCAAGCGTGTGAGTCGACAGGAGGCGTGCGAGCATACCGCTGCGCCGGCTGTCAGGGAGGCGTGCGAGCAGACCGCTGTGCAGCCTCACCGGGAGGTGACCCCTTTGACCAGGCTCCGCCGCCCATCGTCGTCCCAACTGCTCCCACTTTTAATGTCGCCGGCGCCGCAGATTAAAATCAACCCGCACTACCCAGTATCGCTACAATCCTCTCTCTTCCTCTCCGATTCTCCTGTCGTCTACCTCCAACTAGCTTGACCTAAACATATGCCATGCCACATCACGATGGTCTGCCCTTAGTGTTCCAGTTTCATGAGGAAGACACCCAGCCGGAGTCTCAAGAACATAAGGCGCTTTGGGACGAGCTTGAATTGGCCTTGCGGGAAGACGCCGCGCCTGTCCCCGCTCCCGTTCCGGCTCCCGTCGCCCCGACTGCGCCAGCGCCCATCCCCGTGGCATTGATGGGCTGGGAGCCGCACATTGTCGCCGAGCTTGATGCCACGGGGTTCCACAAGGTCCCCGCCGACTTTCACGCGCTCGTGCACCTGCCAGCGCATGCGCCTGCGCGTGCACTGACGCGCACGCCGGTGCTGGTGCCCGTGCACCTGCCAGCGCATGCGCCTGTGCATGCACTGACGTGCGTGCCCGTGCCGGTGCCCGTGCACATGAATGTCTCTGCCGCGCCGTTGACAGTGCCTGTCCCCGCGTGGGTGCCAGTGCCCCCCTCAGCGGTATGGATGGCCGCCGTCGACCGCTTCCTTGCACCAACGTCAGTCGCCTCCTCCCGCCAGTTGAATCGCTCCGAAGTCCAGAACATTTTGGCCTTCCTTGAAGCTAGGCCAACGTCCAGGAGTACGCCAAGAACGGCGCAAGACGCCGCCGTCACCGTCGGTCAGTGGCCCGACGACACACAGAGCACGGCAGAGGAGCCGCTTCCCACCGCAAGACGCCCCCTCCGCCGCCGCGTAATCTAAATTTGCCATGAAAAACGTTCGGATTGCCATGCTTAAAATCTGAAAGTTTATCATTTCCGTTTATTTTATATCGATCGTCGTATAATTTAAAGTCGGAGTCAGACTGAACGAAATGTATGGTTTGATCGATTGAATGTTGTGCTAGAGCCGTATCAAACTAAATATAAAACGTCATCAAGCCACTTGTATTCCTTGTCATCCAACGACCTAGACTGCTTCAATGTCGAGCGCTCGACATGTTTAGCGTGCAGTTAATTTCATGCCATAAATAGTGCTAATCACATGACAACACACAAATAATATCCTAGTAGTTAATATCCGCATGCACTTAATATACTTCCAAATTAACGTGCATTGCACGTACACACTGACTAGTGCTGCTAGTACGTGAAACTAGTGTCGTGACTTGTGAACATGTCCAGATATGGTCAACAGCAACATTGCCCGCGAGTTCTTCCTGTTTGCCCGTGTGTGTAAACGCAGAAGGGGAGGAAAGAGAGAGAGCACACATGGAACCCACCAGTAAGTGAAGGTGAATAGTACTAAAAATAATATTACATGTTATCCATTAATTAGGCTGTGGTAATATAAAAACATTATGTGAACAAAGGGGGTACAACAAACATTGCTATTCTACGTATGTTGCCTATTGACGTGCGGCTTGAATGCCCGGTCGCATGTTCGATCCTCGTCCTTTATTATTTAATTTGTATATGGGTCCAAATTTTTTTCATGACATGTGGGCCCCTCGGTGTGTAGTTTGTAGCACTTTAATTTGTGGGTCGAAATTTGTTCCATTCCAGGTGGACTATCGGTGTGTAGTTTTGTAGCTTATTTATAATAATTAAAGAGAAAAACATAGTTTTTTCAATAATACCATGGTGGGACATTGAAGGCGAGAAAGGACGTGCGAGAGAGCAATGACCGAGCCAGAGGGAAATCAACTAGGGGAGTTGCGTGGGTTGCAATGGTGTTTGGAGTAGTTGTGGGCCGAATGCTACAAAAATATAATCTAAACCGACCGGAATAAATGCCTACACAAATTAATCCAAGGTTGGAGTGCCCCTCGCAATGTAAATAGCTCCGGCTTTGCGAGGGATGGAGAGGTAGTAGCTTCAACGCGTGGAATATACGATGTGAGAAAGCGAGGTCAATCGAGAGACATATAGATAGAGAGACAAAGTGAGTGTGGTCCGACATTCATTGAACAAATATATATGCTCCGGAGAGATATTGTCCAGAGCTTGAGAGATGATCCAGTCACACACGTGTAGATATATTTTGTGTGTGGGAGGAAGCAAGGTCAACCGATCACATAGGGTCATCGTGCGATCGAAAGAGTGAGACGGGTTGGAGAGAGTGACTTAGATAGACGATGTGTGTGAGAGAGTATACAATGTGAATAGGTCGAATTGGGCTCAAACATGGTGATATATCATTTTTGTCCGAGAAAGAGCAAGGTAAATCAAGACATACAAAGGGAGAGAGATAGAGATAGAGAGAGATTGAGTGAGCGTGGCCCACCATGAGGTCGAAAGAGTGGCGGCGGCTTGGATGGACTGACCTAGATAGACAATCTGCGTGAGAGAGTATAGAGTGTGTCGATCGAGGCCCGAACAGGGAGATATATCATTTGTGTGTGAAAGAAAACGAGGTTAAATGAACTCAAATAAAGAGAGCGAGATTAAGCAAGTGTGGCCCGCCATGTGGAATAAAGAGTGAGACAGTCTCGAGGGAGTGACCTAGATATACAACGTGCGTTCGTGCGCATGAGAGGTTGGGGGGGCTAGATAGGCAATGCATGTATTTAGCACGAGAGGGTGAGAGGGAGAGGGGGGAGAGAGAGAGCTCGGCATGGGGTGCAATGGCGGGTGTGTGAGCTAAATACATTTGGTAACAGGAGTGGAAAAAGGGGTTGTGTAGTTGAGAGACTTAGAGATCGAAACATGGAGAGAAAGAATGAACGTGTGTTGGAAACCGATAGCTTGCTAAGGTGGTTAGGAGAGGAAGATTGACCGATACAGGAAGTATGTAGCGTTTGTGCATGGGGGGGGCCTAAAACAACATTTGAATGTACATAGTACGAGACTTAATCTCGATGTTTCAATTTGGTGTACATTGTAAGATTTGAACCAAGGACCAGGCATACGGGTAATTATTTCGAATTCATGCCATACTAAGTTTTGAAAAGTTGACATTGGCTCAATTTGTTGTGCCATTTTGTAGGTCATATGTTTGAATCCATCCAAAAGTTTTCTCACTACCATGGTGTTCATCATATACATATGAATTTGTATTAAAAAAGTAGCATGGACACAGTGAAATGCGAAATCCACGTTAGAATTGGAGATCGCTACATGACACACACTCTAATTCAAATAACTAACTACGTGACACACACTCTAATTCAAATAACTAATTATGTGACACACTCTAATCCACATTAGCATGGGTACCGTTTCGATTTTTTCAAATAACTCCTCATTAATTATTTTATAGTACTCCCTCTGTTCACTTTTATAAGGCCTTGAAGACATTTCAGACAATGTGCAAAACAATTCATTTTAAGTTGTCTGAAACGACTTACAAAAGTGAACGGATGGAGTATCTCGTTTCGAATGACTAATTATTGCAAGTAAAACACGAGCATGGTAATACATACAGATTCGTTTGCAAATGAAAGAAGATTCGTTTGCATTCTCAAATGTAGGCGCGCCAGGCAGACCAGGGTCGTGTCGGGGTGGACGTTGCTTTGGTGCCTTAAAGGCAACTGCCCTTGGGTAGCTGACATGTGGGCCAACCACCTGTTGGGCCCACATGTCATGGACACAAAGGCAGGTGCCTTAAGGTACCGAAGCATAGTCCTGTCGGGGTGGTCGCGTGTGTCGGATGGATGCGTAGCACCCAGCCACCCACCCACCCCCCACCCCAAAAAAAGGACGACTACAATATAAGTTCACGCTTCCACGTTTCGGATTGAAATATCTGGCGGCCCCAATTCCAGCCCTGCAAAATCTCTCTTCTCCACTGTCCCCTTCCGCACCCATATTGCTCAAATCCCTAATTCGCCGCCATCCCTCAAATCGCCCCTCGTCTCGTCTCTTTCCCCACCGTTCCCCACCTCTGTGCCGGACGACGACTACGAAGACGACGTCGCGCTTCACCACCGCACCGGAGCTACCTCATCTACGCCCTCGTCCACCGCACCGGGTGGTCCACCGACAATGTCGGCCGCCGCAACTGACGTGCCTCATAGACATCGAGTTCCACCGCATTAGGTGCGCTTCACCGACGCCGTCTCCCAGCTCACCGGGGCTATTTCACCGAGCACATCGTCACACCTCCGCCCCCCGAGGCCGTTGGGGCTTCACCAACGGTCTCGTCCACCGCATCGTAGCGCTCCGCTGCCACTCAAGATCTGTATCCGTGCGCGGCCAGCCAGCGCATCACCCTCAACGGCTCTAAAGTGACCCGCACTCTAGCTAGGCGAGCATGCCCAAACACCGGCCCGAACTAGGTATCCACACATCACTCCCTTGTGCACTGTTCCGACAATGTTTGGATATCCTTTCACTGCTCTCTTAGCTTACACGCCTATGCAACTCTGACTTTAACCCTTATTTCTTCTGGAGATATCATTTGAAACAAGCAAATCCATTTTTTAGCGAAGCATGACGGGGCTACGGGATCTGGTACACATCCTACACACCCGTATAACCTTGTAAGTATCCGTCCTCCGGTACAACATCAAGGTCGATTCCTCTTATTTGATCAACCATTCGCCGTGTCAAAAATGCAGAGGGGGATGCAAGGAGCACAAGGCCTGCACATCCAAGCAAGTGGTAACATGGACTTGTACATGGAACATCCCAAGCGCAAGCAGAGCTGCAGTGAGCCTGTACAACGAGCTAGCGTAAGTCCCTGCATTTCATTTAATTTGAACTGGCATTCGTGTATGATTTGTGTGTGCAGTGGCTGATCCACGAATTCAAGTTACCAGGGGCGAACATTTAACTTAAAAAATACGAAGGCACTTGCACTCCAGAAATCAACATAACTTGAGAAATGTGAAGCTACATGCACTTTGAAAACCAGCTAATGATCCAAAGTAGTTCAGATTATAAACACTAAATGATGCAAGCACCAAAAAACACAAAATGCAACATGGTGTACAAGGACTACAAACATGGTATGTACCTGCTTGAATTATTCGTTCTCTGGCTGAAAATATTGAAGTGTAATTGCACGTATAACCAGTGCACAAACTGCATATCAATATATCTATCCTGCACAAGTATGCCAATAGTTTCAAACAACAGATTAGAAAAGTATTTATGCTATGTTGTCATGATACGGGGAATTTCTGGTAGATGGCCTCGACGTTTCCTCAAGCTATGAAAATGCACTATAATTTGCTTGTCATCAATGCCTGGAAATCTCTGTCTCTCTCAACATAGTAGATCATCATTAGATACTAAATCCTTCAATGAGCTTGCAAAATGCTTGCATTAGATCCCTCATTAGACACTATATGTTCATCACCAGGAGCATGTAAAATGTTTGCATCAAATCCTTCATTAGCAGTCTATTCATTAGACACATCAGGCTCAATAACAACATGAGCTTGTATTGGCCCACAGCACTCAGTGACGCCGTTGAGCTGGTGAAGGCTTGTGAGGCCTGCCAATTCCATGCCAGGCAGATCCATCAGCCAGCGGGGGGTTTGCAGACTATACCCCTCTCATGGCCGTTCGCAGTTTGGGGACTGGACATTCTGGGCCCGTTCCCTCGGGTGCTAGGGGGCTACCGCTACCTCTACGTTGCCGTGGACAAGTTCACCAAGTGGGCTGAGGTGGAGGCTATCTGCACCATCCCAGCGGGCTCCACAGTAAAGTTCATCAAGGGCCTCGTGAGCCGATTTGGGGTGCCCAACCTCATCATCACCGACAACGGTTCGCAATTCACCAGTAATCTCTTCAAAACATACTGTGCTAACCTTGGAACGTAGATATGCTACGCTTCGATAGCACACCCCCGAAGCAACGGCCAAGCTGAGCGAGCCAACACGGAGGTCCTGAGGGGCCTCAAGACCAGGACCTTCAAGAAGAAACTAGAGTCCTACGGTAAGGGCTGGTATGACGAGCTCTAGTCCGTGCTATGGTCTATCCGCACAACTGCGGCCAAGCCAACTGGCGAGACCCCGTTCTTCCTCGTCTACAGAGCTGAGGTCGTCCTCCCTCACGAGGTCAGACGTCGTTCCGCACGAGTCCTGGCATTCGACGCATTTGACGAGGCGCAGCAGGACGCCATGCGAGGGACGGATCTCATGTTGGGGGAGGAATGACATCGAGAGGCCGCGCTGCGAGCGGCAAGGTATCAACAGGCGCTGCGACGATACCACTACCGCAACATCCGCCCCAGGACTCTTGAGGTAGGGGACCTCATGCTCCGACGGGTCCCCTCCAGGGAGGGGTTGCACAAGCTCTCTCTGCTATGGGAGGGCCCGTTCAAGGTTGTTCAAGTTACCAGGCCCGGTTGCGCGTGCTTGGAGACCCAGGAGGGAGAACCCATCCAGAACGCATGGAACATTCAGCATCTCCGAAGATTCTACCCCTGAGCGAGGCCCAGTGCCTATGGGAAAGGCCCGGTGCCTGTGAAGAAGGCCAACACCTGTGAAGCTACCGCATTTTGGGAAAGGCCCGGTGCCTATGAATAAGGCCAACGCCTGTGAAGCTACCGCATTTTGGGAAAGGCCCGGTGCCTGTGAAGAAGGCCAACGCCGGTGAAGCTACCGCGTTTTGGAAAAGGCCCGGTGCATGTGAAGAAGGCCAATGCCTGTGAAGCTCGCCACCTGTGACACTCTCACGTAATAATGAGTGGGGCTGTACACGCCCCGGAGTCTTCGGTGTGCCGCTCTCGGGCCTCGGGGGCTCCCGCCCACGCCCAGTGGCACCACTTAGCTCCGCGCTGGTGAGAAGACGTTGAAGACTAGATTAGGTGCCGGACGCGGCTTTTTCATTTGCTTGCTGCAGTTGGCTTGTTCTTTCCTATTTGAAGTTTTATCAAAGCTGTCGCCATCTCTGGCTTGTGACCCTTTGTCTTTTTCACCCACTTGCCTCGGTTTTTCCTCGCATAAGTCTCGCGGGGGAGGTATGCGGGCACCCTCGCGAGTGTTTTCTGCCCCGGTCGCTGGAGCTTTCCTATCTGAGTCCGCTGAGGGAGTACCCCTCCCAGTCCGTGCCCCATGGGCATCGCGACGCAAGCACAGGACCTGGGTCGATCGCCCCCACAACCGAAACCAAAGGCTACCCCTCTTGACTAATCCTTGTAGAACATGAAGCGCACAATGAGGCCTCGGCCTCAGGAGGCGAAGATCACGACTAGCCCCCCTGAGCTAAGTAACTCCCGCACACGGGCACAGGGCACGAAAACGCGGCACAAAAATAGCGGAAACAACACGATGATTAATGGTAACAGTTCAACACGCCCCCGCGAGGCCCTACACTACCTTCTCCTTTTTGCGCAGGAAAGGAAGAAAAGCAATACAAGCATGACTCGCTCGGCACCAGCTCGCGACGAGGGCTCGTGCTGCCTCCGGAGCTCAGTTAGATTCCCCCCTCTCGCTTCACCGAGGCGCGCCGGTGGACTGACCTGCTGCCTTCTCCCAGGCGGGCACGACGACACGGGGGCTGGTCGCGACCCCCACTGGAGGAGCTTCTGCCTGAAGGAGAGTCTCCGAAGCTTGGCGAGCCCCGAATGCCGCTGCCCATGGCCTTCCGCTGTCTTTGTCCTAACCAACGCCGGGGCTGAGCACCTGGCCGCGGTCATCGTCTTCGGGGCAGCATCCAGCACGGCGACCGTCTTTCCAGAACACCCTCATGTAGAGGGTGGCGTCGCCATCGAACCTGAAGTGCAGGGTGCACCACCGGCCCAGGCCATGCGCACAGGCAAAAGTTTGCCAGCCACGGGTCAGGGCCAAACCCCCGGCGGCGGAGACCTCCAGCGAAGCCCAAGAGGCCCTGCTGCAGCAGCCGTCCGCCTGAAGCTAGAGGCCGCCTGGAGCGCCAGCCAGAAGTTCACCTATAAAGAAGCGAGGAAGCTGGAGCCAGGAGTTGGTCGGGTCCGCCGATCGCACGACGAACTCTGGCATCACCTCCGCCGAGCGGAAGAACGGCGGGGGGGGCGCAGCCATGGCAGGCCTCCCATCGACGACCAAGCGCTCATCGCCGCGCAGGGAGCCGCCTCCACGACCACGTGAAGCCGCCACGGGGGACGCGGGATGCTTGCGGGGGCGGCCCCAGTCGCGCTTGGTCAGAGGGGAGTCAGGCCCTTCCTGACGAGCCTTTCCCTTCTCCGCTGCCGAGAACCTCTTCGGCGGAGCCATGGGGATGGCGAGCAGCCGGGATGAAGAAGAAGAGGAGTAGCAGGGAGGGATGGACTGGAAGGGCTCACGCCGTTCCGTACTTATAGCCGGAGGAGGCTAACCGGCGGTCTCCACAGTCGCAGGTAATCATGACCCGTTTTTGCATGCAGGGACTTGTCAAGTCGTGCGGTTGCCGAGGCGTCATGGGGAAGCGGGGATGCCCACGTCCAATCAATCGCCACGTGGTGCCCAAGGCCGCAGGCTGTTGGGGCCCGCGGCGCTTCGCATTTGCCCCTTCGCTTCTCTGCTAAGCCAAGTCTAGGCGAGCCTTCGGCCCGGGGGCTATTGTCGGTGTTTTGGGAACGGGGGTCCCAAACTTGCCTGCCTGCGGCCTGTGGTGTGGCTCAAGTGGGGGCCCAGCGCAGCCCATCTTCACCAGCTCAAGCTCAAGACCCTCGCGAGGGGCCAAGCCTCGCGGGTGGGACGACAGGAAGCTTCCTCAGGAGCAGCCTCCTTAGGCAGGCTCGCGAGGAGGCGGAGAGATCAAGGCAGGGTACCTCCCGAGGGGGCCGTGACGCAAGCCATGACGATTGAAGACCAGGAGGGCGCCAGCCGGGCGCCGGCCCATGCAGTGTCCTTGTTTCCCTTCGGTGCAAAGGGGGCAAGCACAGGCCAAGGCATCAGGCAAAGGTTATCGTTTTGGTGCAATAAGACCAAGACCAGCAGAACGGCAGGATGGAGGTCATCGTGGAGCCCAGCACGGCGTTATCGTCAGAGCTTTGGCAGCCGAAGACCAACTTGAGTTAGGATAAGTGTACTAGATGTTCCCCTTCAAAATGGCCAATTGTTGGCTCCCTTCCCGCTCATTATTTGGGAAGAGGCCCAGGGCCTCCATCTATAAATAGGACTAGCCACCCACAGGGTAGAGACATCTGGAGATCGACCAGAGAGAGAGAGAGAGGCGACTGAACTCATCCTAGCAGTTCATCGCACGAGCTCAAGAACAGCCCCTCGCGAGGCTGTTCTCCCTTTGTACTGTTCATCATCAGCCCCTGAGGCAATCCACCGCACCACACACTTGAGTAGGGTATTACACCACAATGGTGGCCTGAACCAGTATAAATCTCGTGTCCCTTGTGTGTTCTTATTTCTAGCTTAGATCCTTGTGAGACTTCAACGCGTGAGCAGGTAGGGGAAAGATCTTCGTGCGCACCCCAGTGTTTGAACCTCAAGGGTCTGTTGGAACCCGAAATCCGACAGTTTCAAAATCACTTCTTGATCACTTCTAGCTTCACGACCGTTGCGTAGCTTCTCATCTTATGCTTATTTGCGTATGTTAGCCACCATATTCTCTTAGCGCTTGCTGCAACTCCACCTCGTCACCTTATCCTACCCATAAGCTTAAATAATCTTGATCTCACGGGTTTTGAGATTGCTGAGTCCTCTTGACTCACAGATACTACCAAAACAGTTGCAGGTGCTGATGATACTAGTGCAGGTGATGCTAACAAACTCAAGTGGGAGTTCGACGAGGACCTTGGTCGTTACTATGTTTCATTTCCTGATGATCAGTAGTGGAGCCCAGTTGGGACGATCACGGATCTAGCATTTGGGGTTATCTTATTTTCATTTAGATTCGTCTGTAGTCGGGCTATGTGTGTACTCTGAATGATGTATGAATTATTTGTTCATTGTGTGAAGTGGCGATTGTAAGCCAACTATTTATCTATCCTTGTTCTTGTACATGGGATTGTGTGAAGATAACCCTTCTTGCGACAAAACCACAATGCGGTTATGCCTCTAAGTCATGCCTCGACACGTGGGAGATATAGCCGCATCGTGGGCGTCACAGTAATTTAGGGATGTCCAGTCCCTAAATGCAAAAATGAATTTACTTTTTGTTGTCAAATAATAAATTCCTTTGAAAGTGTTGGTATGGAGGGCACCGTGGATACGGCTAGCCATGGAAAGTGAAAGTTATGGTGGAAAAAGGAATAAACTTTATTTTCTGTTTGGGAACCGCCTATGATATATCTAGAATGAGAAGTGTTGGGATGCTCCAAGTAATTTTCTTTGGTGGGATGGATACACCTCCCAAAATGTTTTAATCACTAATTTCTCGCTTTGAGCTCTGGCACCTCTACAAATTCCTACTTCCCTCCACGAAGGTGTAGCGACCATGATCCCAATGGACCGAAGTCTGTGTGCTTAAGTGTCATCCCTGAATCAGTAATGCTGACACACACAGTACTCAAGGAATTATAATAGAGTTCAATCACACACTTATTACACCGAGTCCTCATAAAGAGTATGATTACACCAAAATAATATGGCTGAAGGCCATCTAAACTAAATAATTGTGGAAGCTTCAAAGGCAAATGAGTCCATCAACTCCAACGGCATAGTTGAGTGCACGACAATGACCTATCGCACCTTATTCGTCGTCTGAGTAGTCTGCAACATGAGATGTTGCAGCCATCTAGGTCAGTACACTGAATATGCTGGCAGAGTTACACTGTAAAACAATGAATGCAAGAACTATATCTACATGCAATATTTGGCTGGTGGAGGCTCTAAGTTTAAGATTTTGTGTAAAGCTAGTTTTTCCCTACAACAAAGGAATAAATTTTATTTACTACTCCCAAGTTGTACCAATATTTGAGAAGGTTCCTCCAACTCAAACCCAATTAAACAAGTATCATCATTAAACCCAATTCATTTAATTTAAAGAGTGATGAGATTAACAATAATATCCAATTCCAGATAATCAAGATGACCATAACTAGGGACACGGCTAACCATGATTAGTTTATACACTCTGCAGAGGTTGCGCACTTTTCCCCTACATCTGCTAGTCCACCTCTTCGAGAGCTCATACAACTTACTCAACTATGCTAGAGCCCATAATGGCTTGTGTGCACTGCACACAGAAGTTTCTAGTCATGAAATATCATATGATCCCTTTGAGCCTGGGTGGCGAACCGAGGAAAAATCACATGGGTACTCCGGGATTTCCCAAATGGACAAACACTGGATTCTCCAGGTACCCCAACCAATCCACCCAGATGTGTATTAAAGTTGCCACCTTAATGTTATCCAAGATTAATAACTCTCATAACTTCCATGTGTATCACGATCCAATCCCCGTCTACAAGCATGGCTAAGAAATAGTAGAGCATAACGTGTATTCCCGTGGTGATCAAAAGGTATTAGGTTCCTACCTCAAGTACTGGAACCAAACCACATGTTCCCAATCCTACTCATGCAAATATTTGAGGGGCAATACTAATGCATAGTAAAAACTGGGTATAGAAGAGTATGATCAAAGTGTAACTTGCCTTGCTGATGATCTGCAAACTCTAGAGATTCGTAGTAACAAGCTTCGCACTCCGGATAATCAAGCGTAGGCAAACAGTAGCATACATAAGCAATCACTCAAACGAAATAAAGAGAAAATCGGGAAAAGATCCAAATCAAACTTGAAACAAGAAAATGACTAAACTAAACAGAAAACAAAACCTAACGGCATTATTTTCATGTGTATTAGATCTTATCAGTAGGTACATGTGATTAGCTACGATTTGCAAAAAGAAACAACTCAACCGGAGTTACGAAACTCAAGATACAAACGAAACAAGATCGATTACTAATCTGAACTAAACTCAAATTTTAAATTGTTAAAATCATGTTCAAGTTGGCTTACTGGAAAGAAGAGATTGTTATGAAGATTTAGGCGTTGGTTTCATCTAATTTAAATAAATGAGCTAAAAGTTACGCTAGTTTTAAGATCATGGGCTAAATCGCGATAAAACTATTTGTGGATAGGTCCCTGGCCGAAAATTAAAATAAAAAGAAAAATCTACAGAACGAACGTTCGCGAACAGAACTAAACGAACGAATTCGTTCGTTAAAACAATCTAACGGGTGAACATTCACTAACTAACTAAAAATAAAAATGAAAAACCGGCCTAACCTAATAAACCGAACTAAACCGAGAAAACCAGAGAAAACCAAACGATTTATACCGGTCAAAACGGCGGCGAGGTCAAAGGCGGGGTCGACGGCGGCGGCGACATCCGGCGAGGCGGGCAAGGCGACGGCGGCGGGTGGCGGCGCGGGATCCTGTCGTCTGTTGGAATTTCACTTTCGTACGGTTGGCCTTGTTCTTTGAACAGTTCACCTACAAGAAGATAGATTTGTGTGGCACATGCGTCAACAGGACTTCAACATGTGATCAGATCACATATATATAATGTACCTGATACTTCGGATCAAACCAGTGTTTAACAAGGCCCCTCCAGTCTTCATCCGATATATTTTCCACTGGAGATGTTTGGGAAAGTTCACTGTTAGCCTTGCCTTCAAAGTGAGTTTTCCTCAAGTTATACTGATACTGTCGCAGAGCAGACTTGAAAACATGGGTGCAAGCTTGTCTGGTTGCATCATCTTGGCTATCCAACTTGAACCTCATCTGTTGAAAATTATGGGAGTCTCATTATCAACAACCTAGAAAGTATGGGACAGAGCAAGACGATATTACTAGTTTCCATACATAACCATACTTACAGATAAATGATCGAGGAAGGTGTTGAACAGGGTTTCGTCTTTGTCATTCCTGTACTGAGTCCATGTTGGGAGGATACGTACATGACAACTAATGGCAGCCGCTGCCTCTGTTACTAACTTGGCTGACTCTGTAGCATCACGTGGCCTTTTTAAACCTGCCTCAAAACGGATCTCCATTCTTCCTCCTCTAGATTTAGTTAACCTATCGAGCATTATCCCTGATGTTTCTTTCCTCTTGCGCCTAGGTGCTAGTCCAACAACAAACATAGGAAGTGTTAGTGTACATCAAAATGTGAGACTACATATAAAGAAGCATGCAACTGTAACTTGACTCTAGCAACTGCCTTCTTGTTGTTGAAGCTCACAAGGTTCATCTGATATTGCCAACTCGTCTTGTGTCAAGAGTTCTTGGGAAGTAGTGTCAGGTGGCAAGGGAGCTTGGGAACGTGCTGCTAGCTCAGTTGACGCATGAGTATGTCGTGCAGCTGGTAGTACTGTGGTAGGTGTTGCAAGAACTAGGGCTGTCTCTGCTTGTTTGGTGGCAGCTATTTGTTTCTATTTGGATTTTTTTGCAACTCATGTAGCATGGGATGCCGTGTTTGTAGAATTTTCCGCTGGACTTTTACCTTCTATTGCACCATCAGTACCAGTAGAATCTGCAGGATTCATCCGCTTCTCATTCCCTGCCATTCTCTGTTTCTTCCTCTTTCTCTGTGCCATGTTAAGTCAAGCCGACAAGAAAAACGAGTAACAATTTAGTTCTTCAGAACAAATTGATGCGTGATGCAGATGAATAAAACTTTGATGTTTGACAACCACATGATAGGAGGATGTAATATGTATGAAAAACAGGACGGAAGAGATAACTGGAACTATGATGTGTAAACTAAGAAGAAGACATTTCACCAAATTAGAAGCAATGCAATGGAAGGTAGACACCATATGAAAGATGCTACTAATATCGCTCTGCCAAGTTAACAGTGCCTCAGCATAAATGGCGTTTAAACAAATGTGAAGCAGTACAAGAAATAAATCATATGCAAGATGCAAACAACATCACACTACCATGTTAGAAGTCTCTCGTCATTAGTGCCATTGCATATTCACAGCATTGCATATTCACAGCTTATGATGTGTAAACTAAGGAGAAGGCATTTCAGCAAATTAGAAGCAATGAAAGCTAGACACCATATGAAAGATGCAAATAATATCACTCTACCAAGTTAAAACTATCTCGTCATAAGTGCCATTTCAACAAATTAGTAGTCCAAGCTAGAAAAGAATGTGAGATGTAACCTATATCACACTTCGAAGTCAAACGTGTCTTATCATAAGTGATTGTTGCAGGTTACACAACAATAGTAATTTGATGTAAGAACATGGTGTGATAGACAGATATTTTATGTTCTAGAAACAGGAACACGTGTCTTATTCAAGTATAATTTGTAAAGTAAGCAGATGGAATTCAACAAAATTAGAAGCAATACAAGTTAGAAATCACACATAACATGCAACCACATATAACAGTGCCAAGTTAGAGGGAGCACCAGTGATGCTGCACTAGGGGAGACGTGCTCATCATAAACATGGCTTTGTTGAGTGTCTATGCATGTGTTGTCATGGAAATCATCTTGGGGGTGTGGAGGAGTAGAAACTGTAGAGGCCCTCCGTTTGGAAGGAGCACCTTTATCTGCTGCCTTGCTAACTTCCTTCCGCTTTATTGATTTTGAATTGTCAAGTAAAACCGACAAGAAAAGGCAATAAAATTCTCTCTTCAGAACTCATTCATGCATGATACAGACAATCACTACTTTGATGTAAGGCAAACACATGATTCCAGGATGGAATATGTACGAAAAACAGGACGGCATGGCATGTTCACAACTATTTGTGTAAACTAAGCAGAAACCATTCCAGCAAATAAGAAGCAAGGCAAGCTAGACACCACATGAAAGATGCAACCAATATGACTGGCAAGTTAAAAGCATCCCATCATAAATGGAATTTCAACAAATTAGAACCAGCGCATGCTATAAATCATATGAAAGATGCAACTAATATCGCACTACATATACTAAAGGTGTCTCGTCATATTGATTGATGCGGGATACAAAAAAACAATAGTTTTATGTAAGGACATGCTTAATAGACAGATGTACTATGTACTAAATACAGGAAGGCATGTCACATTAACAAGTATAATGTCACATTTACAGGAGTATAAGCTAAGTAGACTAGCACATGCAGTTTAACCAGATTGGAAGAATTACAATCTAGACACCATATGCAACATGCAACCACATATCACGCTGCCAAGTTAGACCAAGCACCTGCAATGCTAGTGTAGGGGAAATGCTGTAATCAACTACAGAGCTACGTTCACTATCTTCATCTAGCATTTCTGTTTCTTGAGAATCATGTCGGGAGGCTGACGCTGCATTCTTTAAATGAGGAGTAGTTCCCCTTGCCTGCCTACCTCGTCATAAGTGATTGATGAGGGATACACAAGAACATTAGTTTGATGTAAGAACATGGTTAATACACAGATGTACTAGTATGTACCAAAAACAGAAAGGCATGCCATATTCAAAGGTATAATGTGTAAGCTAAGCAGATGCAATTTAACCAAATTGGAAGCAATACAAGCTAGACATCCGGCTGGAGTGGTGAACATGATCATCTAGGACCTGAGAGCCTAGTGGCAGGCGGGTTACTTTGCCACCATCATGGCTTTTTAGTTGGCTTCTAGGTGATGCATGTCTTTGCTGGGCTTGTCACTGGCTCGGCTAGTGCCCTGACTAGCTATTTGTCTTCTGGTGCTCACGGGATGGTGGTTCATGTAAAAAATATCTTTCCCTATCTTAATAAAGACCGACTTCGGCCTTTCGAATACAAGCTAGACACCATATGGAACATGCAACCACATATGACACCGCGAAGTTAAAGCAAGCACCTGGGATGTTGGTTCATTGCGAGCGAGATCATCAACTACAGAGCAACGTTTACCGTCTCCATCTACTGACACTACACCCTTTAAAGCGCTGTAACGTTGTCACATCCCTAGTCTGGTATGACCTAGACTAGCTAGTCATTGTGCATCATGTTTAAATTTCATTTAAACTTGAAATGAGGATTGGTGGAACCCTCAGAATCATTTTTGAAAATGACCCAAATAAAAATTTCTCCAAAAGGGTCCAAGAAAATGCTCATGTTGCCCTCTGAAAATATTGGACAGAGATAAAAATCAAACCAATATTTTTAGGAGCTCATGGATATTTAATTTTGGCCATTCGGATTAATCCGATAATTATTTGCTTTGGATATATATTGTTATATATATGAAATATGGTCCAAAAATTATGCCATCTATAAAGGAGCTCTGGAATATTATAGCTAGCTCCTGCAAAAATTGGCATAAGGTAATTAAATGATTTAATATTTTAATTAAATCAAAACAAATGTCAGAAAAAATAGAAAACAGAAATAAAGAGGAGAAGCTTACCTGGGGCTCCCCCCTGTGCAGCCCAGCAGCAGCAGGCCGGCCCAGCCAGCAGGCGGCCCAGCCCGCCTC
>NC_057801.1:368730061-368730405 GCF_018294505.1 Triticum aestivum | reverse complement strand
GCGCTCCGCCGGCCACGCCACCTCCCTCCCTGCCTGCCTGCCTCTCCCCTCCTCGTCTGGATGCCCTGGAACGACGCCACGCGCCGCCCCGGTCCTTTTCCCCTCTCTCTCGCTCTCCCTCCTCCCCTGGACATCTCCCTCTCCCCGCGCCCGAAGCGCTGCCGCCGCCGCAGCTCACCACCGACGCGCTCCCCGCCGTCCCCTCGCCCCTCAGTGGAGTCCACGAGCTCCGCCACGACCCCCTCCACCTCCTCGTCGAGCCACGAACCTCCGGATGGCCTCCATCGTCGCCACCCTCGTCGTCTTCATCGCCGGCCACCGTAGATCTCCACCGCCCGCACGTC
>NC_057801.1:368724666-368729842 GCF_018294505.1 Triticum aestivum | reverse complement strand
GAAGCCGAGCTCCGGCCGCCGCTGCGAGCTTTGCTCCGGCGAGCTCCGGCCTCCCCCGCTCCTTCCACCTGCCCCACCAGATGCGTGAGAGCCCGGGCTACGCCCCGGTGCTCTCCGACGCCGCCCCCGTGGCCTGTTTCGCGGACGCCGCCGCGTCCAGAGGTCGCCGCCGACGACCTCGCCGGCCTGACGAGTGGGCCCCGTCGGCAGGTGATTAGCTTAGTGCTAATCATCGCTTAATTAACCCCCCCCCTGAGGCTGACAGTGGGCCCCAGCGCCACTAACTTTTAATTAGGATTAAATTAACCCCCTGTTTAACCCCCTGTCACTGACATGTGGACCCCACACGTCAGGTTTGACCCCAGTCAGCCGCAGTTGACTGCTGACGTCGTGCTGACGTCATGCTGGCGCAATAATATAATTTCTGGATTTAAATTAAATCAGAAAATTCCAGAAATTGTTTTAAACTTCAAAAATTCATAACAATTCAACCGTAGCTCAGGTTAAAATAATTTATATATGAAAAATTATCAGAAAAATGTAATCTATCCATCTGTACTAGTTTCATGCATGACAAACCAACTTATACATGCTGAATATGAGAAAACACATTATGGCATATATAGGAGCTTAATTTGGAGATGCATTTGAACCTTTGGTTCAAATGGACTTCAAACCAAATGATTACTAGTTGCATTAGCTCAAACAGCATCACATCTACATGCCATGTTCATGCATCATATTGTTGCATATGATTGTGTTTTGATTGCCGACACTGTTCCTTCTCGATAGGTCCTGCTCCGGAGTCTGTTCCAGAGTGCCTGTCTATGAAGCAGTGCCTTCCTTGCTGATCTACCAGGCAAGCAAACCCCCTTGTTCATTTCGATAAAACCCTACTCTCTCGCTCCTGCTCTAAGTTATTGCATTAGGACAACAACGATTCATCTGCTACTTTGTGCTGCGGTAGTTGAACCCATTCCTCTGCATGACCTGTCATTGCCACAGTAAATAGTTGAAACCCACTAGCATGTGTAGGAGTTGATTGAGCCATTGTTGTGTTCCTACCATGCTATGCCTGCTATTGCTTAGAGTTGTGTCAGGTCGGATTCATTGGGAATGAATTGGAGTGTTACGATGTGTTCTGATGCTGAGAGTTAAGTGTGTGAACACGATTTGGTAAAGGTAGCGGTGAGAGGCCATGTAGGAGTACATGGTGGGTTGTCTCACTGGAACCGTCCTTAAGCACTGAGTTCTATGTACGTTGTCCAATGACTCGATACTACCACACATTGGAATGCTTAAGTGCCCCTCTCGACTTATTAGCCAACTTGATCTCTGTCCAGGAGTCACAACTAGTTTCTGGTGTTTGTAGGTAGTGCTATTTTTCTACCAAGTGGCACCCGGCAGGGTGGGCTTGGGACAGACTAGGCACACGTGGCCCGGTGTACCAAGTGGCACCCGATTGGTGGGCTCGGGAACCCTGCTCACATCGTTTGGGGCCGTGAGCGACACCCCGGCCGGATCTCCTTGCGGATGGAACCCGAATAGGCGATAAACCTGGACTAGAGTCTTGCGTGGTTAGTCAGGTCGTGGCCGACACCCTCGCCAGGCTTCCGCTTGAAGGTTGCCGAGATACATGATGTGTACATGGCGGTAAGTGGCGAGAGTGTGTGTGAAGAAGTACACCCCTGCAGGGTTAACATGATCTATTCGAATAGCCGGGTCCGCGGTTATGGACTTCTTGGATGCTTACATGGTACATAGACAACTTGAAGTGGATACTCTAAAATGCTCAAGACAAGTGTGAGTGCTATGGATGGCCTTCTCCTAGGGAGACGGGGATGAATCCATAGTAGTGTATTGTGTGGTGATTAGTGGACTCGTGTACGTTGTCTCACCTCAAGAGTTTCTGGTAGTCGTAGAACAGGATAGCCACAGAGTCAAAGCTGGCTTGCTGCAACTAAACCCCACATTACCCTCTTGATACAAATGCATGTATGATAGGATCTGATGTAAGTCTTGCTGAGTACCTTTGTACTCATGTTGCTTTATCTATGTTTTTGCAGCGGAGACTTCGGTCTTACTAGTGTTCTCATGGACTTTGACAAGTAGCTTGTACCTCAGCTACGATCTTGATCGGATGTTGTAGATAGTCAGGATCTTCAGCCTTTTTCATTTGTAGATGTCTGTACCCAGACATGTAATGCTTCCGCTTGTTGCTTGTATGCTCTGTATGATGGGTTTTGTGACCCCTGTTTGCAATAAATGCTATGATGGCTCTTCTGAGCCTTTATCTATATGATTGTTGAGTTATGCTGTGATGCCTTGTTGTACAGCACATACTTGCATGTTATGCGTACGTATAATGTGTATTGCTATGTGTGGGATCTGACTATCTAGTTGTTTATTCTTAGTAGCCTCTCTTACCGGGAAACGTCTCCTAGTGCTTCCACTGAGCCCTGGTAGCTTGCTACTGCTCCGGAACACTTAGGCTGGCCGGCATGTGTCCTTCTTCGATCCTGTGTCTGTCCCTTCGGGGAAATGTCACGCGATGAATACCGGAGTCCTGTTAGCCCGCTACAGCCCGGTTCACCGGAGTCCTGTTAGCCCAGTGCTACAGCCTGGATTCACTCGCTGATGACCGACACGTTCGATGCTGGGTCATGGATGCCTATCCCTGTAAGTTAGTGCCACTTTGGGTTTACGACTAGCCATGTCAGCCCGGGCTCTTTATCATATGGATGCTAGCGACACCATCATATATGTGTGCCAAAAGGCGCAAACGGTCCCGGGCAAAGGTAAGGCGACACCCGTGGGGATACCGTGCGTGAGGCCGCAAAGTGATATGGGGTGTTACATGCTAGATCGATGTGGCATTGAGTCGGGGTCCTGACAGCGCTGGTATCAGAGCCTGACTGCCTGTAGGATTACCAAGCCAAACTGGTCGAAGTTGAGTCTAGAAATTCTTTAGTTATGTAAGGGAATTGATTGTGGGAAGGAACGTAAGGCTCTTTTTACTTCTTATACCTCATGGCCTTCTGATCTGAGTCATCCTATCTTTCCAACGGGGTTAAGGAACTAGGCTTTCTCTTCCGTCTATCAGGATCACGTGTTACTACTCCGTAGTCCCATAGGATTGGTTGATCAGAGTCATACCCCAGTTTTCGAGTATTTCCGGTGTAGTCTGTTTAGTATGATCTCAGAACCTTGAGTAATGATGATGAGTATGTTATTGCCCCATTTTTAGTAGGATGTCTCATTCTGAGCATTTTACTGCCGTTATGCTGCCGGAATTTCCCTAGGAGTTCGAGAGATACTAATTCCTTGTCCTACATTCTACAGTCCGTAGTTGATGCTGACTCCGTCCTTGGTTCGTTTCTCAGGATGTCATCAGCTAAGCGAAGTTCCGTTGCTCGTAGCCAGAACCACGGAGATGGTAGGGATGAGGATCCTCCCGACCAGCCTTCGTTGATAGAGTTCATGCTAGAGATGGAGAGGAACAAACGTGAGTCTAACCGTTTGTTGGCACGTATCGAGGAGAACACCGCACATCAGTTCAAAGGGTCCGCTACCATTCATGATTTCATTCGCTTGCACCCACCTACCTTTCATCATTCCATCGAGCCACTCGATGCAGATGACTGGCTCCGTAGCATCACTCATAAGCTGTGTTCCGCGAGCGTAGCTGAAGATGACAAGGTCACATATGCCACATACCACCTGGAAGGTCCTGCTAGTCTTTGGTGGCAGAACTATGAGGCTATGCTTCCAGCTAGCCAGATTCCTACTTGGAGGGATTTCACTGAGGCTTTTCGCGAGCATCACATTCCCCAGGCCCTCATTGATCGCAAGAGAGAAGAGTTCTGTAGTCTCACCCAGAGTAAGATGGCTGTTGATGCTTATAGCAGAGAGTTTGAGAACCTCGCTCGCTATGCCACAGAAGAAGTGTCTACGGACGCCAAGAAGCAAGCTAGGTTCCGGAAGGGTCTCAACCCCAAGTTGCATCGTGATCTCCACCTACATCATTGTGATACATTCCAAGCCCTTGTGAACAAGGCCATCAATGCAGAGACAGCTCAGCTCACTTACGAGGAGTCTCGTAAGCACACCTGTGATTTGGGATCTTCCTCTGGCTCTAGTTCCCAGAAGCGCCGGATTTGGGTTCCAAACTCCGCTCTTCCTTCCGGATATGCACCGAGGCCATCCTATGTGGTGCCTCCCCCAGCTCAGTCGTATGTTCCACCCATGCCTACTGGTAGACCGTTTGTCAGTGCGGGTCCCCGTCCAACCTCAGGGACTTGCTTCACATGCGGGAAGCCAGGACACTATGCACGTGACTGTTCTCAAACTAGTTATGCTCCACCCAAGGCCGAGAAGACTGTTGGCTGTGTTAAGCCATCACGCAAGATGATCGGTGTCAAGTCAGCTCCCACTGAACGTGGACGTGTGCATCACGTCTCAGCCAAAGACGCTCATGATGATCCGGATGTCGTTCTTGGTACACTCCTTGTCAAGTGGGGGCGAGTTGTCACATCCCTAGTCTGGTATGACCTAGACTAGCTAGTCATTGTGCATCATGTTTAAATTTCATTTAAACTTGAAATGAGGATTGGTGGAACCCTCAGAATCATTTTTGAAAATGACCCAAATAAAAATTTCTCCAAAAGGGTCCAAGAAAATGCTCATGTTGCCCTCTGAAAATATTGGACAGAGATAAAAATCAAACCAATATTTTTAGGAGCTCATGGATATTTAATTTTGGCCATTCGGATTAATCCGATAATTATTTGCTTTGGATATATATTGTTATATATATGAAATATGGTCCAAAAATTATGCCATCTATAAAGGAGCTCTGGAATATTATAGCTAGCTCCTGCAAAAATTGGCATAAGGTAATTAAATGATTTAATATTTTAATTAAATCAAAACAAATGTCAGAAAAAATAGAAAATAGAAATAAAGAGGAGAAGCTTACCTGGGGCTCCCCCCTGTGCAGCCCAGCAGCAGCAGGCCGGCCTAGCCCGCCTCCTCCTCTGTCGTCTTCCCCCCCCCCCTCGCCAAGCAGCTGCGTGCCGACGCGCGCGCGCTCCGCCGGCCACGCCACCTCCCTCCCTGCCTGCCTACCTCTCCCCTCCTCGTCTGGATGCCCTGGAACGACGCCACGCGCTGCCCC